>NW_021703768.1:108815313-109115614 GCF_005190385.1 Monodon monoceros
TTATTTATTTATTTATTTATTTATTTATTTATTTATTTATTTATTTATCACTGCACCCGGTCTTCGTTGCTGCACGCGGGCTTTCTCTGGTTGCGGCGAGCAGGGGCCACTCTTCCTTGCGGTGCGCAGGCTTCTTATTGCTGTGGCTTTTCTTGTTGCGGAGCATGGGCTCTAGGCATGCAGGCTTCAGTTATTGCGACGCGTGGGCTCAGTAGTTGTGGCTCATGGGCTCTAGAGTGCAGGCTCAGTAGTTGTGGCGCATGGGCTTAGTTGATCCACAGCATGTGGGATCTTCCTGGACTAGGGATCAAACCCGTGTCCCCTGCATTAGCAGGCAGATTCTTAACCACTGCTCCACCAATGAAGTCCCAGACTTATTTTGTGATTGAGGATAATCTTACTTTGCTTATCTTTGAGTGAAAGAGCCTAGACTGTAGAGAGAAATTTTATGTTTCAGTAGAAAACTATAGCTCGCCCTTGTGAGTTATTAGATTCTAGTCCTATTCATCGTCTTCCATCTATTATTCACCTCTCTGTAGGTAAAATAGTTTTGTTACCTACCTGTACATTACACTCAATCCTGTCATTTTGCACAAATTATCATTTCTTATCAAATTAAAAATTTTTGCAGTTTCCTTCAATATCAGACTCCAGGTCTACAAACTAATGTTTCCAGTTTTTCTCCCACTCTCCTGACTTGGCATCACTGAGAACTAAAATCTGCCCAGATCTTTATTAGGATTCTGTATTGCTTCATAAATGGCCTGTCCCCCCAGGATTAGAAGTAGTCCTGCTAACTAAAGCTGGATGACTTGAGGTTTATACCAGAGCAGATCATGTATGGGCAGACTTTGTGCCTGAAGCTGCTGCTGTGGGCCACTCAAGAAGTTCATAGGAACTATCGCGTCTTCCATTCTCTGCTGCAGAAAATAACCACAGTCGTGGATGATCCTACCAAAACCTCTCTGATGTCTATGTCTTCACCAAAAACATTCAGAGTGCAAATCAGGAAATGCATTGAATTACCACTGCTGTCCTCACTCTGTAATCTAAATATGCTTCAAGCCCAGTGTCTTGGGATCTTTTGAACTACGTGAGCTCTGGTCTCCAAAACTGGGTTTAAAGTCTGCTCCAACTACTATTCTGTGTCTTTCTTTGCATTTCTATAGGAATCCACCGCCCCCACACACATTAAATGCCTCATTGCTTGTACCATCCAGCAAATATTCTCTACTGCCAAGGCTCAGCAGATGGTTCCAGTAGGCCTTCAACAGCAGAAATATGGTGAAATGAACTCTATGGACTAGCTTTCCTCAGTTGTTCAGTGGAAAACTTGGATTCCCTTGAGCAAAAGAGGGCACTGCCCAAATGATCTTAACCTTCCCCTCAGCTTGGCCAGTCTTTAGACAGGGTTCTTTCTGTCTCCAGGTCTCTGACCTCTCTTTCCTTAGAGCATTCACTTCAGAAAACTTTAAATATATTTAAAGTTATAAAATATAATTATATTTAAATAATTTTAAATTATTTTCTGTTTCTTTAAGTTGTAAATAGTTTCTAAAAGCCTCCTGTCAGTTTTACAGTCCAGAACTGTCTTTCTCAAGGACCTGGGAGCCATCCCTTTGAAATGTAATTGTCAGTGAAGATAGTGACCCTATCTTCCAGTTTCTTTGGGAGGGTAGGAGCCTACCTTTGGTGATGGCTTTGATACAAGTTATAAAACTACTTTCTGTCACAAAGATGTGAGAAAGTTTATTTTTCCTTTGAGTAAAGTCAGTTAGCAAACACAGCTGGCCTGTGTTCTTCTGCTCATCCCAGCATTTAAAAACCCTCCTGCCCTTGATTTCAGTAGAGTTGAGTTCAGACAGCTTTTGGTCTCCTTTCCATATTGGTAATAACTTCTTAAATTTTCCTTTGCCTGCTTAACTTTGTCAGCTTTTGCTTTGACAATATGAAACCCACAAGACCTTTTGGTTGTCCTCAGATGTGCTTAGATGTTATATCACACATAAAAATTATTTGGGGACTTCCCTGGTGGCACAGTGGTTAAGAATTCACCTGCCAATGCAGGGGACATGGGTTTGAGGCTTGGTCTGAGAAGATCCCACATGCCATGGAGCAACTAAGCCTGTGTGCCACAACTACTGAGCCTGTGCTCCAGAGCCTGTGTGCCACAACTACTGAGCCCACGCGCCTAGAGCCTGTGCTCTGCAACAAGAGAAGCCACCGCAGTGAGGAGCCCGCGCACCACAACAAAGAGTAGCCCCCACTCGCCGCAGCTAGAGAAAGCCCACGAGCAGCAATGAAGACCCAACACAGCCATAAATAAATAAATTAATTAGTTAATTAATTAATTAAAAAAAAAAAAGAAGTCGAGGGAGACAGGAGATAAAGGAATCCTGGCTTCGTTTTAAAAAAAAAATTTATTTTGGACCCACAAGTCTCGAATTTAAAATTTAGCAAACTACAGGCAATAAACGTTTTTAATTCAAGTAAATGATATGACTCACAACGCAGGTAAAATTTTTTTCATTTACCTGTGGTTCCATATTACTAGATGGGTTGCTGTTTTTCAATCCAAGCAGGATTCTTTGTGATTTGGTCAAAAATATTTGTACTTCCTTTTTTCCTGAGATGATGGAGTTGGGATTTATGAAACCCTGAATGCTGCTCCCTCATAAGCATCAGCACCCACCTGGGTCCCTGAAAGTCCTGTTAAAGCTAGGGATTTGATCACATACCTGGACTCCTACCTTGGCTAGTTGTAATGGCATATATATCTATAAGCCCTGATTTTTTCCTTTCACTCTTGAGTTTAAAGCTTAACCTGGAGGCAGACTCAGGAAATCCGCTTCATAGTTTAACACCAGCAATATATAAAGGATAAGGGAGAGGGCAGGTGGAATGATGCAAGAGAGAGTAGCAGGGGAACATATACCGCACAGTGGAGTATCTTTGCTTCAGCTCAGTTCAATTTATAATTCATTTCTACTCTCCAGTAAAAGTTGTATGCCCCCCTTCATTTGACACCCAGGCATAAGTTCTTTTCCGTAGGGGTAAATGTTTGATTGTGTAGAATGCATCATGAATAATATTTGAACAATTTTCCATGAGGAACTACTTCTAAAACTTTTGTAATAATAATATTCATTACCTGTTTTTAGTGTTTTATGTTGTTCTTTAATGCTTAATTTTCTGCCCTAGCTTATACCCTCTTAAATTTTTTACTTGCTTTACCCCATCTTCTGAATGCAAGATTTTTTTACTTTTATTTAGTTACATTAATTGAATCCTAAAATTTTAAATGCATTTTTCTTAAATGTTATCTAGTATAAATGTAAATTTTGTTTTCCTACAGGTTTTCAAATGAAAGACCACATGATCAATGCTTTATGAAAAAATTTCAGCATAATCAGACCATAAATGCCATTCTGATAAGCAGAAAGGTAGCTGCAATGATTCATTCCCCTGAGGCTGGAAATCTTCGCAGAATTTCAACACTTGCAGAGAGAAAATCCTGAGAAGTATGGTTTTGTTTTCCTTGTGGCTTTATTTCTTAAACTACACAAACTACTTAAGCAATTGTTCATTGCGTCTTTGCAGCCATTTCCTTCTTCATGAACAATTGACTTGTCTGATAATTTCATTAGTCAGTACATTTTTATGACTTTTCATGGCTTATATACTAAAAAAGTAAAACTACATGTTTTAATCTTGAAATAATGGATGTGCTTTGAGAAATATTTAAAGGAAAAAGCAAAACCAAATGATTTTTCATTGATTAGCACATTGCTTTTTCCTAAACTTGTTTGATCTCCATCTCTCCT
Source organism: Monodon monoceros (assembly GCF_005190385.1). Classification (NCBI taxonomy): domain Eukaryota; kingdom Metazoa; phylum Chordata; class Mammalia; order Artiodactyla; family Monodontidae; genus Monodon; species Monodon monoceros. The sequence goes on from NW_021703768.1 coordinate 108,819,138, forward strand.
TACCACCTCTCCTATTTTCTTGTAATACCTATTTATACCCTGCAGTTATAGTACTCTAAAAAACACACTTCTGGAAACACTGAATTAGATATAGTCAGTCAAAAATGGAATGACTTCAGGCACATTTTTTTATTAAAACTCTTTTGTTGAAAATATACAATTTAAGTTCAAAATTATATGCCACCTGACAGCATTATAGCACAGGTAGTCAAGAGAGAGAAACACATTGCATTTGTTCTGCAACTGTGATTGAATTTTCAGGGTGTCTGTAGTGATTGAATTTTCAGGGTGTCTGTACTTTACTAGGAAACTAAAGATTCAAAATTGGATCTTCAGCTTTGCATGTTCAGCTGTTCAGTTATATCAGTTGTATTCAGTCTCTGTGAAAATGAGTCACATGACCAAGCTCTTGAGACCTCAATTTAGAAAATGATTTGTTAATCATAATTAATGATATATTTTTTCTAAAAATGTTTTATGTAATACATATTTTTCAAAATGTTTCTTTTATCTGTAATAACAGTATTTCTTTGTCAAGTAACCTGTTAGAGATTTGATTTCATTTATTGCACTGTGATTTTCCAGGAGGAAGATAAAATATGCAACTATAGGAGTTTTTGTGGAATAGACTAGAAAATGTCGCTGACAACATTTGGGATTTCAAGAAGGCACCAATGTAACAGCAGACCTTTCTTCTCATTTTTGTCAATGAAATTAAACCTGAAATCTGAGACCTAATTAGACAACAGAAATTATAATGGGAAATAGTGCTGTTACAACTGGCATGACATTTTGAAAGGCCTTGAGAATAAAACAAGACAGGCCCCAAATAAACTTATGGCCTTCCAGATCAAAAAGGTAGGTGACCCACTTCCTAACAGACCACCTATTAACAAGGACAATTGTAGATATTGTAAATAAAAAGAACACTAGGTAAAAAACATTGATCCATCTTACAAAAGAAAACGAAGACAGAAAAATCCCTCAATTAAGATCAATGAGAACGCTCCGGGAAAGGAAAAAGCTCCCAATATACTGCCTTCACCTTAAGCATTTAAGGTGAATTAACTATAAATATAAATGGTCAACTACATCAGTACCTGGTAGATACCAGCACTTCTCTTTCTACATCAAATCCTGCCACATTTGCTCAATCTCTTCCTTGGAGTAAACATACCACACAGGTGGTGGATATTTTAAATAACCCACAGACCTTCCCTTTTTCTCAGTCCTTGCGCAACGACTGAAAAGTATTTCTTTCTGCTTTGTGACACCAGTCCTCCAACAGGGAGAGGCTTGCTTTGCAAATGGAATTGTCACATTAAATGCACACCAAAGGGACTATTTCTAGAGGCTCCAAAGGACTCTTCTTTTCATAGTCAAGTGTGTCTGCTCTGGATATACCTTTGCCGTCTCAATTACATTTGACCCCTGTTGTTGTCCATTCATAATTACCCTATTTCTCTTTTCTTTCCTCTTTCTGATAACTGTTAGGTCAGAACAAACTTATTCTAATGCCATTCTTAGATTATCCCAAACAGTAGCCACTGCTTTTAATCTTACCGACTGCTGGATATACCATCTGTCACCAGACAAAAAAAAACCTCTGCACAATTCTAGTCTCATCAAATGAGAACAAAGGGAATGATAGCTAGTAGCATTTCCACTTGCACCTACATAAACAAATGACCTTAAAAACCTACATATGACTTTGATGGTTACCGCCTCTCAGAAAAAGGACAAATTATTACAACTGATCAGTTAGAGGTAATTTTAAATCTGAATTCAACAACCTTCATTGAATGATGGGCCAAGAAATTGTCACTTAGAACAGACTAATAGAGATTCAAATATGTAACCAAGCTAAGGTAAGGCCCTAATTCTCATCTCATGTTTTGAACAACTCCTTTTTTCCTCTGCTCCTACTGGCTACTACTTCCTTTACAGCCAGAACGTCTGGTCCAGTTTGCCTCAGACTAGCATCTCATGTGTTTTAGGAATAATACTCGGAAATCTAATTCTATAAATCACCAAGGGTGAAAATTCCAGCTTAGACATGAGCTACAAAATGTGGCTACCCCTGATTATTCTGGCACTCTACCTGGAAGAATTACTGACTCAGTGTTGACGCAGTCAGAGCAGTGTTCCCAGTGGTGAGCATCTTACAAATAGAAAAGACCGAAAGAAACTTTTCACTAACTCTGGCAGAAGTTATTAATGATACCACCTCTTATTTAGACGGACAACAAATCATTCTCAACCTATTGGCATGAGTAACTCTAGATTTCTTATTGACTAATCATGATGGCATCTATGCCATTGCTAAAATTTCTGTGAGGGTTGGTCTGTTAGGAGCTTACTCTGACAAGCCAAAGAAGACAATCCTGGAATAGATATGGTATGGATTGGAGAGATCTAGGTTTATTATTTTTTCATTTGCTTGTCAATTATATATCTGAAGTTTGGGGAACATACATTCTTTTCTCACTGCATTGGAGTGACACAACATGTAGAATAACTCTATATGTGTTTATATCTCAGTTTTTTATTCAGCTCCTTACTCTGTTCCATTGATCTATTTATCAATCCTTAATTAATATCACACTGTCGTATTTACAGTGAATGTCAGATCCATTGTATCTTTACAATAAGTCTTGATATCTAGAAGTATAATATCTCAAGTTTTATTCTCCTTCTTCAGGGTTATCTTTGTTATTTTTGGCCCTTTGCATTTCCATATACATTTTAGAATGAGCTCACTAATTTCTACTCAAAAAAAATCCTACCTGGATTTTGACTGAGATTATGCTGAATCTATAGATTTTTCATTATTGAATCTCTCAATTCATGCACCTGGTATATTCATCTAAGTCTTTGGTAGGTTGTTTTGTTGTTTTTTTTTTTTTAACTACATAGCATCTGTCTCCAACAAACTACCTTTATTTTCCTTTTTGTTGACTTATTTTTATATGTCCTTCCACTGAAAGCTTAAAAAGCTGATTAAAAGCCTGTAACAAATGAGTTAACTTGTTGAATTTAACCTTCTTTGGTAGAGTGATCAGGTAGGTTGTTTGTTGAGAAACTCTGGTATACAGTATTTTTAGATATTTTCTCTTGGCCTAATCAGTTTTCCTAAATATACGCCTTTTATCTTCTCTTTGGAGGGTAAAGTACTACCTATTAGAGTTCTAGGGAGTGAAGGAAATTGGGATCTCAGTAAATAATCTGCATAAGATCACTTAACCTATCTATTTTTGTTACTGCACCAATGCCCTTAACTTTGCCTTCTGTTCCCTAGGCTAGATGCCCTGTGTTTACTCTCTCCAGTCCTGAATTATCATGGGTAGAGTGGAATCAGTTGCCCAGAAACATATAATGGTGAGTACGTTCAGAAATATCTTTTTCATTCAATTTTCATTAAATCAGTATTATTTAGCATTCCCTTTGAACTCCATTTCAGAGGTATTTTGTACTGCCGGTTTCCAAGTCTTTGAATATTCTGCAGTGAAAATCAGATTGTTTCTCGGTTTTTACTCTTATTGGCTTAGTATTCAGCTCTGTACTCTGCTAAGTTGCTTATTGTGTATCTCTTTTCCAGCCTCCAAATTTTTGTGTATGTTTTCTCTTTTTTTGTTCTCACTGTCTTTCTGAGTTTATTTTTTTAATCCCTTCTTAAAATTCCTTGCAGTTTAAAAACGTAATAAAAAAAATTTTAAGCCCTTACTGTATTTTTAGTTGCATTTGAGGAATAAAATTTGATACCTTTGTTCAGTTAGCCACCTTAATTTGGAATGTGACATCTCCATTTTCAGGATATTCCTAAAATTCCTTACTGAGATGTATTTAGCACCCTAGTTATACCAGCATTGTGCTTACAAATACATGTTTAAATTAGCTATGCTCTTTTAAAAGGGAGTTAAATATCATCCATATTTTAATGATCGTTATGCTATTTTAAAGGGACAGTTTCTGACCTTTTTCTAAAATTTCAGATATATGATAAAGTTAGCTCTTATATTTCCCTCAGCACTGCCTACACACACACACACACACACACACACACACAAACACAAACACAAACACACACACCACAGATTGTCATTTTAGCCTAACATTTACTTTTTAGTTTTTATTTATGTTATTAGCATTATTTGGGATTACATAATAAATCATTTTAAGGGTCACATAAGTTTCAGCAGTATTAAAAACAGATATTATTTTTGAAGTAAATAAGCAATTGATCAAATTCTGATTATTTATATTATGTACATCTAACAAGAGTACATTTATCATATTGAAGATGTTGAGCTGTAATTGTCCATTAGTGATGTTGTCTTATTTAACAAGACAGCTATTATAGATGTCTGGATAAAAGACGATATAGGATGGATTACGAGGGTAGTTTGGACAAAGGAAGAAGTGGACAAATTCAAGAGGTATTTTGGAGGTAGACCCCAAAGGATTTGCTGATGGATGTAGAGGGTGATAAATGGAGAGGATACAAGGATGGCTCCTAGCTTTTGGTCCTTGCAATTGAGTGGGTTGTGCCGCCATTTATTAGGATGGAACAGACTATGAAAAGGTAACCTGGGAAAGGAATAAGTTAACAATCTGTTGTACACATAATTACATTTAAGATGCTTTTTAGGCACTAAGCTGTATGAATAAGGATGTTAGGGGAAAGGAGCTGGAGTTTAGAGAAAATCTCCCTCTCTCTCTTTCTCTACCTATATATATATAATGTATACATATATAATATATATAATATAATTTGCTGATTTTATAAGTATATTAACAGAAACAGATTTTTCATATCCTGGCACCCAAACTACATCTCCTACCTTCCCCTACACCAAAGCGACAGCTTCACAGTTGTGGTAAATCAGATGGAATGCTACCCGGGAGAGCAAAATTATATGAGCACACAAGCACAAGGAGGTTGGCAATAATATATAACAAGGCATAGTTAAAAAAAGAAAACTGGTCCAGCACACATTCACTATTTACCTAAAACCAGTTTTCTATATCCTTTAGTACAGAATCAATACAAAGTTTATGTGAAAACTCTAGCGGCAAATATCAGGCTGAGTTTCAAGCAAATCCTGTATCATGAGATCTGGACTGATAATGTAAAACTCTATTTTTCCAGGAGAGAAAAAATGAGAAATCCCCCAAATCTGCGTCCATTAGATTAATTTAGAATTGATCTTTGCCTTCTCTCTTGTTCCCCCATTTATTCCTTTTAGGAATATGTGAATCATAAAATTTGTGTTAATAACTTCAAGTTGAAAGCAATTAACTTGTGATTAAGACATTACAACCGCTGGAGCTTAAAACATTAAAATAAATCCCAATCTACATGATGAAAGTGCTTTTATTCGTTCCTTTTACAGCTGAAGAATAGAAATGAGTATGATGACTATCCCTACACTTTTAGATTTTACTACCTAGTATTTTCCTCTCTCAGTACATCCAGATTTTTATGGTCACTCACTCCAGATAATTGCATAGACTAAGAGTTCAGCACAGTTCCCTGAAAAATAGTTATAACCCAAGCCCTTCCTCCAGCCTGATTCCAACACATTAGTGGGCTAGGATACTTCTGTGGAGGATTGCTGATCTAGGTGATAGAGGCAAGCATATAAATAATTCCAATGAAGTGTTAAAAGTTCAAGGGTATTGCAACCAAAATCAGTAGACTCTCTCAGCCCAGCCCACTAAGGAACTTCTGGCATGTGCCTTCCCTCCCTGCCACCCCAACCCTGTTAGGCAGAAGCAAGTAATAAGTAAGGGCAGAGGACTAAGGAATCTGACAGGAAACTAATCCATGGAAGCATCCGTAGAGCTGTGAGGGATATAGAGAGTGAGAAGACTGGGAAAATAGCTAGTTTGAAAAGTAGTCCTGTGGATTATTTTTTAATACATTTATTTATTTATGTATTTATTTGGCTGCATTTGGTATTCGTTGCTGCGCATGGGCTTTCTCTAGTTGCAGCAAGTGGGGGCTACTGTTCATTGTGGTGCATGGGCTTCTCATGGCAGTGGCTTCTCCTGTTGCCGAGCACAGGCTCTAGGCGTGCAGGCTCAGTAGTTGTGGCACACGGGCTCAGTAGTTGTGGTTCGCGGGCTCTAGAGCACAGGCTCAGTAGTTGTGGCACGCAGGCTCAGTAGTTGTGGCTCACGGGCTCTAGAGTGCAGGCTCAGTAGTTGTGACACACAGGCTTAGTTGCTCCGCAGCATGTGGGATCTTCCCGGACCAGGGCTCAAACCCATGTCCACTGCATTGGCAGGTGGATTCTTAACCACTGCGCAACCAGGGAAGTTGCAGTCCTGTGAATTTTGAATTGAGTCTCCTCTAATGTTCTTCAAGAGACATAAGTGAATATTCGAATTAATTTTAATTACTTCTGGTTGATCAATTATTTGAATGTGACAGTGCTGAGATTGGCAACATGGAGCTTTTGGATTCACTCAGGTTATAAGGGAAGTACATATGGAAGGTCTAGGATATGATGAAGAAAAAGGGTTGAGAAGAAAAGTCAAGAGGGGCAAGTCAGGTTTCCAAGCATGAGCAGTAGCAGAGACGAAGAATGGTAAGATATGACTCAGCTTCATGGTTCATGGCTCAAGCCAGACACAGAGAAAGAGATGGGAGAGTAGCAAGTAAACAAGCCTAGCAACAGTCAGATGCTGACTGTTTTTCCCACCTTCTCTTTAGAAAACCACGTATTTGAGTGTACATGTCGTAGGGACACTCTAGACTTAGCAAGAAGCTAAGCCACCTAGAAGAACAGATAGTGGAGACAGCATAGGTGAGATTAACCTATGCATATTTGATTGCCCTAATGTGTCTTAACTAGAGCATTTGTAAGCCTGACAGGATAAACTCAGATTTTGCTCTTCCTCTGAAGAAATAACTCTCTGTAATATACCAAAAACTCATTAGAGAATTAAGAAGCAAAATTTCTGTCTCTAAAGGAGGCTAAAACTGCTAAAATAGAATCCTGGGCATCCATCCCAGTTGCTTTTAATGGCACCAGGAAACTAAGATAATCCTCTTCCTCCTTGCTTTGGCTCATTTTAACAGCCCTGAGCCTTTCTGAAAGCCAGCCCTTTCCACTTTTGTCCAATGACATTTCTTTGTGCTCAACTGACCAGTTTAGGTTATTTTCTGCCTCTTTGGGATTTTTTTGCTCCAGGTCCCCTGTAGTTTTAACATTACATTCTTCTAACCATTATTTATCTTTCACTTTCATAAGTCAACTTTTATTCACACTTTAATCTACACCTAGTTACACAAACTAGAAATGAAAGGGTCATCCTTGCCCTTGCCTCTCTCTTTTACTGGCCTTATTCAGTCATGGGAATTTAACCTCCTAAGTATCTCAGGTTTATCCGCCTGCCCCCACTACCTTGGTTTAGGCCATCATCACCCCTGGTCTGAACAGCTGCTACACCATTACCGAGTGCTCCTTCCTGCAGCCGCAATCATGTCACTGCCCAGATTTAAATCCTTTAATGCCCTCCCCCACCCTACAGGGTAAAACCCCAGCTCTTAAGCATGGTGGACAAAGTCTTTTAGGCCTGGTCCCCGTTGGCTGTCCCTGTATCTTCTTCTCCCTCTCCTAGACACACTCCCTCTGTGAGTCAGTAATACTGAGCCTCTAGAAATTCTCCAGATGCACCCAGCTCCTTCCTAAGCTCTGTGCTCTTGCACATGCTCTTCCCACACCCAAGATGCCCAACCTCAATTGTCTGCCTTCAAGTCACGACTTAAAACCGCCCTAATTACTCAGGTGGACTTGGGAATTTCCTCCTGAACTCCTCTCACTCCTTGTCTACTCTTCTGCTACAGCACTTGTCACCCAGTAGTATCATTATCTGATTGTGAACTCAAGTTCTTCTTGCACTGTGACCTTTTTAAGGGCAGAGACAGCATGGTGCCTGGCATAATTGTACAATGAGTAAATAAACAAAGCAGAAAAGGGATCACTTAGAACACAGAAGGGCAGTTTTGTCACAGGCCCAAAGCCACAGTTCAGAGTCCCCAGAGATCAGTGACACATCAGGGTAATGGCTTAGGGTTGTCTTTATGTCTTTAAGGAACAAAATCTAGACAGATGGTCTCTGACATGAAGTTCTATATGGTTCTTGTTCCAGTCTATTAGATCATTTTTATGGTCTCTTGTTCTGTGCTCATATTTTCACGTCACCCTTTTTTTTGAGGGAAAACTTATAATAAAAACATACCTTGTCTCTTCTACTTGCTGTAGCAATCAAACTAAAAGTTCTCAGTCACTAAGGTTGAATAGATTCCTTCAGGCTAAACCACTCCCCAGGATTCCTTCTTTCACTTTATTTTTTTGGCTTCTGTAGATTCTTTCATTCCTTGCTGTCTCAGCAACTCATTTAACATAGTGATTGTTATGTATTATTTAGCTTTTGCAGTCGTTTCATTGGGAAAGTCCTTAGGATAGCTAATCAACAAGCTTGCCTTCCTTTTGTCCATGTAAACAGACCCAGAATATCCTGATCATGGATGGACACATAACAGAGGCTGAGACTTAGTCTTCAGTCTCTCTGGGCCCTTGATTGGTCCAGGCTGAGAATGTACCCCAAGTGAAGACAGAGAACCGCAGGAGTTTTCTAATCCCAGCCAAGGGCAAAGGGATTTTTTTTTTTCCTCTCTTTGGTTTTGAGCTGTGAGAATGTGATACCAGACATCTTTGGTACTCATTTTCTCCCCTGCCATGAGATGAAAGCTTGTTTGCTATGGAAGTGGTTAAAGCCAAGCAAAGACCAGCAAAGATGAGAGATGAGTTGAGAAAGAGTGATAGAGGGGAAAGAAAGAGCGCTTTGGAGGTATTAGGTTTTCAGTTCCAATTCCTGAGATCCTTGGAGCTTCATGAGTTCCTACAGCCCTGCCTTTGATACTATGACAAAACCAAATATCCTTCCTATAAACTCCTTTTTTATGCTTAATTTAGTATCAGTTGGATTTCTAACACTTTTAGCCAACTCATTCTAATATAGGTCCTCCTTTTTTATTTTTGCTCTGAATATATGATATTGCAAACACTCAAAGTTTTCACTAATACCAAGAGTCCCTGCTTTTTTTTTTTTTTTCTGAAGACCATTGTCTCTTTCAAATGGAGTTCTGACTGACCACACTACTGTAGCATTATGGCATGGGAATGTGACAACCTTTTGGGGTAGCAGAGGATGTGGGAGTCACTGGTTTATCCTGGTCTGTACTGACACCCTGCTTTTTGAAACTAAAATAATAGAGTGGCAGAGTTCTTATAAAACCAAATGATGATAGAATTTGTATCAGTCAGGGCCTAGTCACTAAACAGAGTAATTTAGTAATTAGATAGGAAAAATTTAATAGGAAGAATTATCAACTTGTAACAGGAGATTGGAGTAACAGGAGATTTACCCCTTGGTAAAGAGGACTTAAAAATAAAGCAATAGCAGCTATAAGGAACAGCTACTACCCCTTGGTCTGAGGCAGAATACCCAAGGAAGGAACACGTTTGGGATATTCTGCTTCTCCCCAGCTAATGCTGATATTCAGACCTCTTTGGGGAAGGTGCAGCTATAACCCTCTGGGTGGCAAAGGAGTTCACTAAGAAGCTGTGGGCCAAGATTGGAAAGCAGGAAATAGGCTGCTGGGATGCTGAAGAAACTCACTGGCAAGCTTCCCGTGGAGAGGGGCTGTTGTTGAATTTCCTGGGAAGTTAACTGGTCATCAGTGGGACTCATTGGGAAGTCACTCACCCAGGGGGAACAGGGTGCTTGCTGGGAATCTGGCTGGAGTGTCTACAGAACTCATGGGAAGGTGTGTGTGCAGAATGCTGCTGAGCTTGCAGAGATGTTATCTGGTGCACCCATGGAACTTGCTGGAAAGATACCTGCCTGGGTGCCCCCTGAAATCTGCTGTTTGTCCTGCATGCTAGCTGAGTCACTTCAGTGCCCTCCACTGGCATAGCTTAACATCATGCCAGCTGTCAAAGGAAGAATACACATAAGATTTGGCTCTAATACAAGGTTTGTACAAATTAGGTTTCTGTATAGGGCAAGGAGCAGCTGAAATGCCACATTTCAGAGTCTATTTTTTTTTTAACTGATGTATAGTTGATTTACAATGTTGTGTTAGTTTCTGCTGTACAGCAAAGTTATTCAGTTATACATATGTATACATTCTTTTTTCATATTCTTTTCCATTATCGTTTGTCACAGGATATTGAATATAGTTCCCTGTACCATACAGTAGGACCTTGTTGTTTATCCATTCTATACATAATAGTTTGCATCTGCTAATCCCAAACTCCCAATCCATCCTTCCCTACCCACCCCACCTTGTCAACCACAAGCCTGTTCTCTGTCAGCGAGTCTGTTTCTGTTTTGTACATAGGTTCATTTGTGTCATACTTTAGATTCCACATATCAGTGACATCATATGGTATTTGTCTTTCTCTTTCTGACTTACTTCACTTAGTATAATAATCTCTAAGTCCATCCATATTGCTGTAACAAGCATTATTTCATTCCTTTTTATGGCTGCATAGTATTCCATTGCATATATGTACCACATCTTCAGAGTCTACTTTAGAGTCTACTAGTAAAGACAGTGTGTGGTCTTGGAGCTGGGTGTGGAAGCATCTGGGAGAGCTGGGCCGGAGGTCACGGGACCAGTTCTGGGAGCTCAGACATTATCACATGAGCTATGAACACACCTTGTCCTGCCCTTCATTTGTAGATAGGTGAGACCTGGTTAAAGTGATCCTGAATGGGAACAATGAAGGTAAAATGAGGAGAAGAAAGCCCACCAAAAGGCAGTAGACAGAGTGGCATGTGTAAAAGCAGAGAGGCTTACCCTCCAGGTCCCTAGCCTTTAGGCAATGCTGGGTATACAGCATATTTCTGAGCCTCAGTTCTTCTGTAGCGCCAGCTGGCTCATTTCCTGCTTCCTTTTTCTCTTCTCTGTGGTGTTTCAGCTGCTTGTCTCCACAGTCCAGTGCAAGCACTGAATCCAGGCCCTTAATAATGTGCTGATTGCTACAGGTGATTCTGACTACATGTAATAATGCAGAATTAAATTCACCATTCTAATGAAAGAGGGAAAACAGAAATCCATTATACAGGAATTCAAATTTAGTTCTAGTATAAATTGCAAGTATTTTAAAAGAAAAAAAAAGAAAGAAGACATTACAATTGATACCACAGAAATACAAAGGATCGTAAGAAACTACTATGAATAATTATAGGCCAAAAAATCAGACAACCTAGGAGAAATGATAAATTTCTAGAAACATACCAAGACTAAATCATGAAGAAATAGAAAATAGAAAATTTGAATAGACCAGGTAATAGTAAAGATGAATCAGTAATCAAAACTCTCAACAAATAAAATCCAGGACCAGATGGCTTCACTGGTGAATTCTACCAAACATTCAAAGAAGAGTTAATACCAATCCTTTTCAAACTCTTCCAAAAAATAGAAGAGGAGGGAACACTTCCAAATTCATTTATGAGGCCAGCATTACCCTGATACCAAAACCAGACAAGAAGCCCAGAAGAAAAAAAAAATTACAGGCCAATATCCCTGATGAACATAGATGCAAAAATCCTCAACAAAATGGTAGCAAACTGAATTCAACAATACATTAAAAGGATCATACACCATGATCAAGTGGGATTTATTTCAAGAATACAAGGATGGTTCTATATCTGCAACTCAATCAACGTGATACACCACATCAATAAAATGAAGGATAAAAATCATATGATTATCTCAATAGATGCAGGAAAAACTTTTGACAGAATTCAACATCCACTTATGATAAAAATTCTCAACAAAGTAGGTATAGCAGGAACGTACATCAACATAATAAAGACCATATATGACAAGCCCACAGCTAACATCATACTCAACAGTAAAAACCTGACAGCTTTTCCTCTAAGGTCAGGAACAAGACAAGGATGTCCACTCTTGCCACTTTTATTCAACATAGCGTTGGAAATCCTAAATCAAAATAATTAGGGAACAAAAGGAAATAAAAGACATCCAAATTGAAAAGGAAGAACAAAAACTGTCTCTACTTGTAAATGACATGATATTATTTATAGAAAACCCTAAAGATTCCACCAAAAACTGTTAGAATAAATGAATTCAGTAAAGTTGCAGAATAAAATATTAACCTACAAAAATCAGTTGTATTTCTATACACTAATAACAAACTATCAGAAATAAAAGTCAAGAAAACAATCCTATTTAAAACTGCATCAAAAAGAATAAGATACCTATGAATAAATTTAACCAAGAAAGTGAAAGACTTGTACACTGAAAACTGTACATTGATGAAAGAAATTAAAGAAGACACAAATAAATGGCAAGATATTACATTTTCGTAGATTGGAAGAATTAATATTCTTTAAATGTCCATGCTACCCAAAGCAATGTACTGATTCAATGCAATTCCTATCAAAATTCAATGGCATTTGTCACAAAAATAGAACAAACAATCCTAAAATTTGTATGGAACTGCAGAAGAGCCCAAATAGCCAAAGCAACCTTGAGAAAGAAGAACAAAGCTGGAGGCATAACACTTCCTGATTTCAAACTACACTACAAAGCTATAGTAGTCAACAGTGTAGTATTGGCATAAAAACAAACACATAGATCAGTGGAATAGAACAGAGGGCCCAAAAACAAACCTGTGCATACAAGATCAGTTAATTTGTGACAAAAGAGACAAGAATTTACAGTGGGGAAAAGTTAGTCTCCTTGATAAATGGTGCTGGGAAAATTGGAGAGCCACATGTTAAAGAATGAAGCTGGACCACTTTCTTATACCATACACAAAAATCAACTCAGATTCAATTAAACACTTGAACATAAGACCTAAAGCCATAAAACTAAAAGAAAACAGGGATTAAGCTCCTTGACTTTGGTCTTGGCAATGATTCTTTGGATTTGACACCAATTCTGAACAGCAGAGGAAACAATCATAAAACAAAAAGTTAACCTACAGAATGGGAGGAAATTATTTGCAAATCACATATCTGATAAGGGGCTAATATCTAAAATAAATAAAGAAGTTATACAACTCAAAGCAAAAAATAAATAATCCAATGGGCAAAATTAACAATGAACAGAGGAACTGAATAGACATTTTTACCAAGAAGATATACAAATGGCCCAAAGGTACATGAAAAGGTGCTCAATATTACTAGTCGTCAAGGAGATGCAAATCAAATCCACATTAAGATATTACCTCATTCCTGTTAGAATGGCTGTCATCAACAAGACAAGAGATAACAATGTGGAAAAAAGGGAACCCTTGTGCAGTATTGGTGGGAATGTAAATTGGTGCAGCCACTATGGAAAACAGTATGGAGGTTCCTCAAAAAGTTAGAAATAGAATTACCATATGATCCAGCCTTTCTACTTCTGGATATGTATATGAAGGAAATGAAATAACTATCTCAAAGAGATATCTGCACCCCCATGCTCATTGCAGCATTATTTACAATAGCCAATACATGGAAATAACCTAAGTGTCCATCAACAGATGAATGGATAAAGAAAATGTGACACACACACACACACAAAATATTGTCATTCAGCCATAAAAAAAGAAGGCAATCCTGTCATTTGCAACAACATGGATGGACCTTGAGGGCATTATGCTAAGTGAAATAAGTCAGAGAAAGATAAATACCATATGGTCTCACATATATGTGGAATTCTTTTAAAAACACCAAACTCATAGAAAAAAACAATCAGATTTGTGGTTACCAGAAGCAGGGAGGTGGGGGAGAGAAGGAATTAGATGAAGGTAGTGAAAAGGTACAAACTTCCAGTTACAACATAAATAAGTACTAGGGATATAATGTACAACATGATAACTATAGTTAACACTGCTATATGGTATATATGAAAGTTGTTGAGAGATCCTAGGAGATCTTATCATAAGGAATTTTTTTTCTTTCTTTTCCTTCCCTTTATATGTATAGGAGATAATGGATGTCAACTAAACTTGTTGTGATAATCTTTTTTTTTTTTTTAAGTTGCTAAGAGAGTAGATCTTAAAAGTTCTCATCACAAGAAAAAAAATTTATGTGAGGTGATGGATGTTAACTAAACCTGTTGTGGTAATCATTTAGCAATAAATACATAGAGCAAATTCTTAGGTTATATATACCTTAAATGAATACACTGTTATATATCAATTATATCTCAATAAAACTGGGGGGAGGTAGGACTTCCCTGGTGGTGCAGTGGTTAAGAGTCCACCTGCCAATGCAGGCAACAGGGTTCAAGCCCTGGTCCAGGAAGATCCCAAATGCCATGGAGCAGTTAAGCCGTGAACCAGAGCTACTGAGCCTCTGCTCTAGAGCCTGCGAGCCACAACTACTGAGCCTGCGTGCCACAACTACTGAACCCCATGCACCTAGAGCCCGTGCTCTGCAACAAGACAAGCCACTGCAATGAGAAGCCCACGCACTTCAATGAAGAGTAGCCCCCACTCGCTGCAACTAGAGAAAGCCTGCGCAGCAATGAAGACACAATGCAGCCAAAAATAAACAAAAAAAAAACTTGGGGGGGTGATGAAGAACAGGATAATTTAAAACTTTTTTTATGAGATGAGTTCAAGATGGCAGAGTAGGAGGACATGCTCTCACTCCCTCTTGTGAGAACACTGGAATCACAACTAACTGCTGAACAATCATCCACAGGAAGACACTGGAACACACCAAAAAAAATACCCCACATCCAAAGACAAAGGAGAAGCCACAATGAGATGGTAGGAGGGGCGCAATCACAATAAAATCAAATCCCATAACTGCTGGGTTGGAGACCCACAAACTGGAGAACACTTATACCACACAAGTCCACCCACTGGAGTGAAGGTTCTGAGCCCCACGTCAGGCTTCCAAAGCTGGGGGTCCGGCAATGGGAGGAGGAATTCCTAGAGAATCAGCCTTTGAAGGCTTGTGGGATTTGACTGCAGGACTTCGACAGGACTGGGGTAAACAGAGACTCCACTCTTGGAGGGCCCAGACAAAGTAGTGTGCACATTGGGACCCAGGGGAAGGAGCAGTGACCCCCATAGGAGACTGAACCAGACCTACCTGCTAGTGTTGGAGGGTGTCCTGCAGAGGTGGGGGGTGGCTCTGTCTCACTGTGAGGACAAGGACACTGGCAGCAAAAGTTCTGGGAAGTACTCCTTGGCGGGGGCCCTCCCAGAGTCCGCCATTAGCCCCAACAAAGAGCCTGGGTAGGCTCCAGTGTTGGGTCCCCTCAGGCCAAACAACCAACAGGGAGGGGACCCAGCCCCACCTATCATCAGACAAGCGGATTAAAGTTTTACTGAGCACTGCCCACCAGAGCAACAGCCAGCTCTACCCACCACCAGTCCCTCCCATCAGGAAACTTGGACAAGCCTCTTAGATAGCCTCATCCACTAGAGGGCAGACAGCAGAAGCAAGAAGAACTACAGTCCTGCAGCCTGTGGAACAGAAACCACATTCACAGAAAAGTAGACAAGTTGAAAAGGCAGAGGGCTATGTACCAGATGAAGAGCAAGATAAACCCCCAGAAAAACAACTAAATGAAGTGGAGATAGGCAACCTTCCAGAAAAAGAATTCAGAATAATGATAGTGAAGATGATCCAGGACCTCGGAAAAAGAATGGAAGCAAAGAACCAGAAGGTGCAAGAAATGTTTAACAAAGACCTAGAAGAATTAAAGAACAAACAAACAGAGATGAACAATATAATAATTGAAATGAAAAATACTCTACAAGGAATCAATAGCAGAATAACTGAGGCAGAAGAACGGAGAAGTGACCTGGAAGACAGAATGGTGGAATTCACTGCTGCAGAACAGAATAAAGAAAAAAGAATGAAGACAGCATAAGAGACCTCGGAGACAACATTAAACGCAACAACATTCACATTATAGGGGTCCCAGAAGGAGAAGAGAGAGATAAAGGACCTGAGAAAATATTTGAAGAGATTATAGTTGAAAACTTCCCTAACATGGGAAAGGAAATAGCCACCCAAGTCCAGGAAGTGCAGAGAGTCCCATACAGGATAAACCCAAGGAGAAACATGACGAGACACATAGTAATCAAATTGGTAAAAATTAAAGACAAAGAAAATTATTGAAAGCAGCAAGGGAAAAATGACAAATAACATACAAGGGAAATCCCATAGGGTTAACAGCTGATTTCTCAGCAAAAACTCTACAAGCCAGAAGGGACAGGCATGATATACTTAAAGTGATGAAAAGGAAAAACCTACAACCAAGATTACTCTACGCAGCAAGGATCTCATTCAGATTCAATGGAGAAATCAAAAGCTTTACAGACAAGCAAAAGCTAAGAGAATTCAGCACCACCAGAACAGCTCTACAACAAATGCTAAAGGAACTTCTCTAAGTGGGAAACACAAAAGAAGAAAAGGACCGACAAAAACAAACCCAAAACGATTAAGAAAATGGTAATAGGAACATGCATATCAATAATTACCTTATATGTGAATAGATTAAATACTCCAACCAAAAGACACAGGCTTGCTGAATGGATACAAAAACAAGACCCATATATATGCTGTCTACAAGAGACCCACTTCAGACCTAGAGACGCATACAGACCGAAAGTGAGGGGTTGGAAAAAGATATTAAATGGAAATCAAAAGAAAGCTGGAGTAGCAATACTCATATGAGGTAAAATAGACTTTAAAATAAAGAATGGTACAAGAGACAAGGAAGGACACTACATAGTGATCAAGGGAACAATCCAAGAAGAAGATATAACAATTATAAATATACATGCACCCAACATGGGAGCACATCAATACATAAGGCAACTGCTAACAGCTATAAAACAGGAAATTGACAGTGACATAATAATAGTGGGGGACTTTAACACCTCACTTACACGAATGGACAGATCATCCAAACAGAAAATTAATAAGGAAAGACAAGTTTTAAATGACACAATAGACCAGATAGATTTAATTGATATTTATAGGACCTTCCATCCCAAAACAGCAGATTACACTTTCTTCTCAACTGTGCATGGAACATTCTCCAGGATAGATTACATTTTGGGTCACAAATCAAGCCTCAGTAAATTTAAGAAAATTGAAATCATATCAAGCATCTTTTCTGACCACAAGACTATGAGATTAGAAATCAGTTACAGGGGAAAAAATGTAAAAACCACAAACACACAGAGGCTAAACAATATGTTACTAAATAACCAAGTGGTCACTGAAGAAATCAAAGAGGAAATCAAAAAATACATAGAGACAAATGACAATGAAAACACGATGATCCAAAACCTATGGGATGCAGCAAAAGCAGTTCTAAGAGGGAAGTTTATAGCTATACAAGCCTACCTCAAGAAACAATAAAAATCTCAAATAAATAATCTAACGTTACACCTAAAGAAACTAGAGAAAGAAGAACAAACAAAACCCAAAGTTAGCAGAAGGAAAGAAATCATAAAGGTCAGAGCAAAAATAAATGAAATAGAAACAAAGAAACCAATAGCAAAGATCAATAAAACTAAAAGCTGGCTCTTTGAGAAGGTAAACAAAATTGATAAACCATTAGCCAGACTCATCAAGAAAAAGAGGGAGAGGACTCAAATCAATAAAATTAGAAATGAACAAGGAGAAGTTACAACAGGCACTGCAGAAATACCAAGCATCCTAAGAGACTACTACAAGCAACTCTATACCAATAAAATGGACAACCTGGAAGAAACGGACAAATTCTTAGAAAGGTATAACCTCCCAAGACTGAACCAGGAAGAAATAGAAAATATAAACAGACCAATCACAAGTAATGAAATTGAAACTGTGATTAAAAATCTTCCAGCAAACAAAAGTCCAAGACCAGATGGCTTCACAGGTGAATTCTATCAAACATTTAGAGAAGAGCTAACACCCATCCTTCTCAACTCTTCCCAAAAATTGCAGAGGAAGGAAAACACCCAAACTCATTCTATGAGGCCACCATCACCCTGATACCAAAACCAGACAAAGGTACTACAAAAAAAAGAAAATTACACAACAATATCACTGATGAATATAGATGCAAAAATCCAGAACAAAATACTAGCAAACAGAATCTAACAACACATTAAAAGGATCATACCCCATGATCAAGTGGGATTTATCCCAGGGATGCAAGGATTCTTCAATATACGTAAATCAATCAATGTGATACAACATATTAACAAACTGAAGAATAAAAACTATATGATCATCTCAATAGATGTAGAAAAAGCTTTTGAAAATTCAACACCCATTTGTGATAAAAACTCTCCAGAAAGTGGGCATAGAGGGAACCTACCTCAACATAATAAAGGCCATATACGACAAACCCACAGCAAACATCATTCTCAATGGTGAAAAACTGAAATCTTTCCTCTCAGATCAGGAACAAGACAAGGATGTCCACTCTCACCACTATTATTCAACATAGTTTTGGAAGTCCTAGCCACAGCAATCAGAGAAGAAAAAGAAATAAAAGGAATACAAATCAGAAAAGAAGAAGTAAAACTGTCACTGTTTGCAGATGACATGATACTATACATAGAGAATCCTAAAGATGCCACCAGAAAACTACTAGAGCTAATCAATGAATTTGATAAAGTTGCAGGATACAAAATTAATGCACAGAAATCTCTTGCATTCCTATACACTAATGATGAAAAATCTGAAAGAGAAAGTAAGGACACACTCCCATTTACCATTGAAAGAAAAAGAATAAAATATCTAGGAATAAACCTACCTAGGGAAACAAAAGACCTGTATGCAGAAAACTATAAGACATTGATGAAAGAAATTAAAGGTGATACCAACAGATGGAGAGATATACCATGTTCTTGGATTGGAAGAATCAATACTGTGAAAATGACTATACTACCCAAAGCAATCTACAGATTCAATGCAATCCCTATCAATTTACCAGTGGCATTTTTTTACAGAACTAGAACAAAAAATCTTAAAATTTGTATGGATACACAAAAGACCCCAAATAGCCAATGCAGTCTGAGGGAAGAAAACAGAGCTGGAGGAATCAGACTCCCTGACTTCAGACTATACTACAAAGCTACAGTAATCAAGACAATATGGTACTGGCACAAAAACAGAAACATAGATCAGTGGAACAAGATAGAAAGCCCAGAGATAAACCCACGCACCTATGGTCAACTAATCTAGGACAAAGGAGGCAAGGATGTACAATGGAGAAAAGACAGTCTCTTCAATAAGTGGTGCTGGAAAAACTGGACAGCTACATGTAAAAGAATGAAATTAGAACACTCCCTAATACCATACACAAAAATAAACTCAAAATGGATTATAAACCTAAATGTAAGACCAGACACTATAAAACTCTTGGAGGAAAACATAGGAAGAACACTCTTTGACATAAATCACAGGAAGATCTTTTTTGATCGACCTCCTAGAGTAATTAATGGAAATAAAAACAAAAATAAACAAATGGGACCTAATGAAACTTCAAAGCTTTTGCACATCAAAGGAAACCATAAGCAAGATGAAAGGACAACCCTCAGAATGGGAGAAAATATTTGCAAATGAATCAACCTACAAAAGATCAATCGCCAAAATATATAAACAGCTCATGCAGCTCAATATTAAGGAAACAAACAACCCAATCCAAAAATGGGCAGAAGACCTAAATAGACATTTCTCCAAAGAAGACACACAGATGGCCAAGAAGCACATGAAAAGCTACTCAACATCACTAATTATTAGAGAAATGCAAATCAAAACTACAGTGAGGTATCACCTCACACCAGTTAGAATGGGCATCATCAGAAAATCTACAAGCAACAAATGCTGGAGAGGGTGTGGAGAAAAGCAAACCATCTTGCACTGTTGGTGGGAATGTCAATTGATACAGCCACTATGGAGAACAGTATGGAGGTTCCTTAAAAAACTAAAAATAGAATTACCATATGACCCAGCAATCCCACTACTGGGCATATACCCAGAGAAAACCATAATTCAAAAAGACACACGCACCCCAATGTTCCTTGCAGCACTATTTACAATAGCCGGGTCATGGAAGCAACCTAAATGCCCATCAACAGACGAATGGATAAAGAAGAAGTGGTACATATATACAATGGAATATTACTCAGCCATAAAAAGAAACGAAATTGGGTCATTTGTAGAGATGTGGATGTACCTATAGACTGTCAAACAGAGTGAAGTAAGTCAGAAAGAAAAACAAATATCGTATATTAACGCATGTATGTGGAACCTAGAAAAATGGTACAGATGAACAGGTTTGCAGGACAGAAGTTGAGACACAGATGTAGAGAACAAACGTATGGACACCAAGTGGGGGAAGCCACGGTGGGGTGGGGATGGTGGTGTGCTGAATTGGGCTATGGAGTTGACATGTATACACTGATGTGTATAAAATTGATGACTAATAAGAACCTGCTGTATAAAAAAATAAATAGGGCTTCCCTGGTGGCACAGTGGTTGAGAGTCCGCCTGCCGATGCACGGGACACGGGTTCGTGCCCCGGTCCGGGAAGATCCCACATGCCATGGAGCGGCTAGGCCCGTGAGCCATGGCCGCTGATCCTGCGCGTCTGGAGCCTGTGCTCTGCAATGGGAGAGGCCACAACAGTGAGAGGCCCGCATACCGCAAAAAATAAATTAATTAATTAAATTTTAAAAATATATATTTTTTAAAGGTTCAGGAGACTTGAGACTTAAAACTTCTTTTTGTAATCTCAGGGTATATATATATATATATATATATATATATATGTGATTGGGATGAAAAAGACAGAATTTTTTTACAAGTCCCCAGGCAACCAAAATAAAATTCTAAACTGAAACATGGTATATGTCTAAGAAGCCTTTTACTGAAAAAGTATCTACCAAGAAAATGTGAATAATGCTGAATTGAGAGTGACTGGAAGCCCCACACGGTAAGGCAAGCAGGACAGTGTTGGCCCAGGAAGTAGTAGGAGGTGTGATTTGCAAGGGGTGCCCAGGATTCTCAGTGGCACCAACAGGGAGAAAGGCTTCTTTGATCATCAGGATGTAAAAGGTGGAAAAAAGAAAAGAGCCCTGAACATTTTGTGAGTGAAGCAATTTGACCATCAATCTAGGAGGTGTTTGTCCCATGAAATTGCCGTTGGCTGAGGAATAAGGCTTTGATAAGTCTAGGAACTCATTTTGCATAAATGTCCATATTTTATTTAAACCACTTTGCAAGAGACTACTCTTCCCATTCATAGAGAAAGGAAGAGTGGAGTTAATGATCCTAAACAAGAGCCCAAAATTTCAATTACTCTAGATTGGCACCCAACTACTTAAGCTTGGGAAAGAAATGAATTATGTATTTCATGCTGTCCAAATCTGTGGGAGAGCAAGGTATCCCATAGGAGGATTTTACTCCATTAAGCTTTGTTGCAATCCATAAGACTAACCAATCGATGTGTGTGTGTGTGTGTGATGTTTGGGGGAAAATAGTTCAAAAATACTGCATGCAGAAGCAGTTTGAGGTTTCACAATTTGTTGTGGGTAAGTCATGGCTTGGATGATAAACCTACTGATAATTTTGGTTTGGTTGTCTTAGCATTTCCTAGGGCCCATGAGAGATTGGGATAAAATTACTATGGAAGGTTGAAATTAATAAAATGTATTATTTCAATTGCAGGGGCTTTGGGTTTTGTTTTTCTTCTTTTTATTCCAAGTATGGAAATGGGATATAATTTTTTTCTGGTGCAGTGCTTAACTCCACTTCTTTGATGGGTAATTTTCACCTCAAAAACATCAAAGTGTTTTCCCACCCCATCTAAAACTGGAAAATTTGTAACCTATGTTTTCAGAGACTTTGAAATATAAACTACCTCCAGCTGTAGGAGCAATGTGGAAATGGATTGATCACAGTTTGAAAATAATCAAGCTAGACCAACAAAATCTCTAGCCAAAAAGTCTGTTTGATTTAACTATCCCATTGGTATTATGAGTTATTAAAAAATGAAGAGTCTCCCTGGCTGCAGAATAAGTATACCAATTCCCCACTTCCTTCCATTTTTGGAAACTTCTCAGAAATGTAAATGCACAGAGGGAGAAAATATAATAAATATGCTCCCTTGGTGAGAATGAAGGAAAAGTTAGGCAGTAAATAACTCAGTGAGTTCATTGTGAATTCTTAAAACCTCTCTTTCAGGATCATACTCTTTTATTATTTTTTTTTAACATCTTTATTGGGGTATAATTGCTTTACAATGGTGTGTTAGTTTCTGCTTTATAACAAAGTGAATCAGTTACATATATACATATGTTCCCATATCTCTTTTAAATGCAAACTCAAAGCAAAAAAAAGGAAGTTCATCTCAGATTTGTCATTTATGACAGCAGTGTGGAAGGATTAATAAATGTTATGAGACTTCCTGAAGAATAAAGACACTTATCAGAGTGAATAAAAAGTACTTTTAATAGATACAAATCCCATTTTCATCAATATAAGTTTTGAATTTCCCCCAAGGTGAATAGAGAGATAAAGGAGACAGCCAGGATAACTAGTTGGTTGTTTTATTGTAGTATATACTCCAACACGAATGGCAGTTCAAGGGTTCAGTTTTCAGTATTAACTAACATTGTACCTTCTTCATCTCCACACTCCCTGTTTCTAACTCCTTCTCCCTTCTAACCAAGTTGATGCTTGAGAAGTGAAGCTGGGAATGCTTGCTGCAAACATCCGCATATATTCTATACATAGGTTTTTGAGGTGTGTAGCATAGAGAAGTTTTGCAAACCTCTGGTCCACATAATGGTTATCTCTGTGGCCTGGGATCCTTGCATCAACATTCTCATCTCTACTGAGGCTCTGTTGTCAGAATGAGGCTTGCTAGTTGATTGTCTGTGATTTAAGCCTGTGGTCTCAGATGGAGGACCCCTAGAGCTCTCTTCTTTTATATTCTTCATGATTTAGTGTCATTGAAACCCAACTGAGATTCTCCCTGGCTACATGGGACTTTTACTTGCTTACTTTGGGATGCATCTGTAGCTGATTCGTAATTGTCTCTATTCACTTCAGAATATTTACTAGCATGTACCATTCAAACTTCTGCATAAATCCTCCTAGGACATTTTCATGTGCATATTTCAATTACTTGGGGATTATTCCAAATTATGTAGAGCCCAATAAGAAGATCTGCTAGAGTATGCCTGAGGTTGGTCTGGGGCTGAAAGGCTCAGTTATCTAAAACACGTTCTTGAAGTGCCAGTACACCCTGTTTTATAGCATATCTGTCTCTTCTGTAATCTTTCTTGAAATTGATATGTCTGGATTCATTAACCCTGTTCCCACTCAGGAGAAAACTGAATTGGGTTAAGTTGGTAAAGGAGTGACTGTGAGTGATATTTCCTGTTTATATATAAGTAAAGCAACAGATAAAACAGCTTAGTAGATAGAATCCATAGAGTCAACTTAGACATTTTTGTATACGTATTTTTTATCATGATATAATCTATATGGTGTAAAATGCACAATTTTAAAGTGTACAATTCAGTAGTTTTCTAGCATATTCACAAAGTTGTGCAACCATCTGTTTAGTTTCATAACATTTTCATCATCCTAGACTCCTTTTTGACCTCAAAAAAGTACTTTTGTTTTGCAATGGCTTAAGAAGGAGATAGTGTTGTAGACAGAATAATGCACCCCACCCCAAGTGTCTATATCCTAATCCCCAGAGCCTGTGAAGGTGTTAGGTTACATGGAAAAGGTAGATTAAGATTGCAGGTGGAGGGACTTCCCTGTTGGGGCAGTGGTTAAGAATCCGCTTGCCAATGCAGGGAACATGGGTTTGAGCCCTGGTCCGGGAAGATCCCACATGCCGCGGAGCAACTAAGCCCACGCGCCACAACTACTGAGCCTGCACTCCAGAGCCCGCGAGCCACAACTGCTAAAGCCTGTGTGCCTAGAACCCGTGCTCAGCAATAAAGAGAAGCCACCTCAATGAGAAACCCGTGCACCGCAAGGAAGAGTAGCCGCCGCTCACTGCAACTAGAGAAAGCCCGCACACAGCAACAAAGACCCAATGCAGCCAAAATATAAAAAATAAAAATAAAAAAAGATTGTAGGTGGAATTAAGGTTGCTAATCAGCTAACCTTGAAATGGGGAGATTACCCCAGATTATCTGTATGGTCCCAGTGTAATCATGAATGTCCTTAAAAGTGAAAAAGAGAATCAGAAGACTGTTTGGCAAAGTCACAGAAGGAGATGTAATGACAGATGCAGAGGTCAGAATGTTGCAGTTGCTTATTTGAAGATGTGTGGAGAGGCCAGGAGCCAAGGAATGCAGGTGACCTGTAGAAGCTGAAAAAGATAAGGAAAGATATTCGCCCCTAGAGCCTCCAGAAGGAACGCAGCCTTGCCAACATGTTGGTTTTTGTCCAGCAAAGCCCATTTTTTGACTTCTGACCTGTAAGATAATACATTCGTGTCGCTTTTAGCCACTAAGTTTGTGGTAGTTTATATAGGAAACTAATACAGATGGGGAAGGATAGTAGTTGGGAGAACGAAGAAAGGAGGAAGAGAAAGGGAGAGAGACACCATGAGGTACTGTTTGCATGTCTAGCCCCTTTGATGCTGTCCCAGACTGAGTGCTGGCTTTGTCATTCACTTGATCCTACTGATCTTTGAAAGAGTGGTTGAGAGTAGATGCACTTTTCTCATATGCTTGTAGGTCACGTGATGTGCTTTGCCTGGTTAGAGTTTAGGAACTCCACTGTTCCTAATGGTGAAGTGAACGGACTAGAATTTTGACTGGTCTTGAGAGTTTACTGAGTCTCTCAGAAGCTGTTAGGAAATTGAGTTTGTTAGTCAAGGAGAATAAAGAGCTGCACACCTCCGTCCCCACCTATTGACTCCATTTCAGGTGAAGCTAACTGCACGAGAGAAACCCCTGACATCAAGAGGGAGTCAGGTAAGTAACTTGATTATTGCACTGTGACTCAGTTTGCCAACTGTTTAAAACCTGAAATCTGACAAGCTTTAAAAGTACAAGTAATATGAATACTGATGTAATGTGCTTCTCATTTCTTTTTGAGAAAATTTAAAAGGTTTTGTAAAATCTGGTGTTAGTTATTTTTTTCTAAAAGCAAAAAATGAAATTAATCTTGAAATTCTTTATATTCACTTTCAAAAATATGTTAAATATTCAATTATGCGTCAAGATATCTTACTTTGCCAAAATTTTGGCAACAGCTGGACATGCAACAGAAAATATAAGAAAGCTAATTTCTCCTAAATGTTGGTTTGAATAAATACAATGCTGGTGAAGGCTCTGAACTGACACATTTGTGGCCTGCAGCTTTAATATTGTCTTTGAAGACACGGTAAAGACTGTGTCACCTCAGCTGCCTTTGATTTGGCTTCCAAATTGGGAGCCCTGTGTGGTGCTCATACCTAGTGTCTCTGATCCTAAATCCTTAGCCTGAGAGCCATGTTGTTGGGTAGTCTAACTTTGAGATTAGAGGGAATAACCCATGGTTATTTTCACAAGCTGCCAGTCTGCAACAGGGTCATACTGGTAAAAGTGTGGCTCTAGGGCTGTCTCCTAAGTATCCCACAGTACTGGGGCCCTGAGGTCCCAGAGGATTCTCACCCATAATAGCTTAAGAAATTTATTGGAAAGATATTGGGATTTGTCACAGAATGAAAGGAAGAGCTGCAGGAACTCATGCAACTCCAAGAATCTCAGCAATTGGAACTGGTAACTTGATACCTCCAAAGTGTTCTCTTTGTATGTCTATCACTCTTCCTCAGCCTATCTCTCATCTTTGCTGATCTTTGCTTGGCTTCAACCTCTCCCATAGCAAACAGGCTTTTGCCTCATGGCAGGAGGAGAAAATGAGTGCCAGAAACTCTAGTATCACATCCTCACAGCTCAACTCCAAGGAGAGGAAAAAATTCTCTTCCCCTTGACTGGGGTTAGAAGACTCCTGGGGAAGGCCTCAGGAGTGGATTGTCTCCACTTGGGACACATGCTCAGAAAGATTGGAGACTAAGATTATGTCAGCCTGTGTCATGTGTCCATCCCATGGTCAGGATACTCTGGGTCTGTTACAGGGATAAATGGAAGGCAAGTTTGTTGATTAGATATTGGAAGGACTTTTCCAATGAAATGACTACAAAAGCTAAATAATATTGAATACTTAATGGTCACCATGTAAAATGAGTTGTTGAGATGGCAAGAAAATAAGGAATCTACAAAAGGCAGAAACAAAGTGAAAGAAGGAATCCCAAGGAATGATTTAGCCTGAAAGAATTTGTCCAACCCTGGTGATCTAGTTCTTCAAACAAACATGCAGGGTTAAGGAAACAAAGGATTGCAGGAACCCAGGCTAACAGCGTCAGAGCTGTTATCAAAGGATGAGGAGAGGGAAAGGTTACCAGAACCCAAAAGGAGAAAGAATCATAAAGAGTAGGCCATCTCAAGAGGAGCAAGGACCTTAGTTGAGGAACATAGCCCTTGCAGGAAAGAATCCAGGTGAATAATTAGCCTCAATCTCATTCTCTGATCTCCACAGTGACTGTTGATCAAACCCTGCTGAAGCCAGAGGGCTTGGGAGCTCTGTTGAAGTAATTAATTCATAATCTGTTTAACCACATAGGACAGATTATAAAGTAGATCTGTAGGAACAAACAGTAGATGTTCAGAACATATATGTCCTACTTGGCCTGCTTCTAACCTTCCCCCTTTCCCACCTCTTCACAGTAATCAGAATGATCTTTCAAAATAAAATTCACCTCCTACCATAACCCCGATTAAAACCCTTAGGGTCTTCCCATTTTTACCTTGAGTTCCATAATGAATAATCTCCATACCTTGTCCTTCAAGGTTCAGTAAACATAATTTGGATTCTACCCACTCTCCAATCCAATTTATACAGTTTCACTTTTTCCCTTAAAGTCTTACACTTATTGTTCCATCTTTTTGGGAATCTTTTCCTTGACTTTTCATGTGTCTAGCTTCTTTACAGCCATCAAGTCTCAGCATAAATGTCAGTTCCTCAGAGAAGTCTTCCATGACCACCCAATTGCAATGCTGAGTTATTTCCTTAATAACACATAATACAGTGTGCAGTTATGTTATTTATTCACTGTCTGCCTGCTTATAATCTGCCTTGCATAGTACAACATAGATCCGTGAAGATGAGGAATTTTCTTATTTTATTCACCATTGTATCCCCAGTTACTGTACTGGTGCTTGGCACAAAGTAGGTGGTAAGGAATTATTTGATGAATGAATGAATGAATGGTTCCTTGTCAAAATAATCATCTTCAGAACCCCATACTGTGTGTCAATCATTTATTAATATTACTAATTTCTTCATGTGCTTCTGTCACCATGGTGGTGCTGATATTAAGCAGTCATCTGTTTCAAACTGACAAAGACTCACTAGAAATCATAGCACCCTAGAAATCCTTCAAGACTAGGAAATGTAGTACAGTTCTTCAGGGAGTTTTTTGGAGGAAGAGACTGAGCAAACACAATGCTCTTGCTTGGGCTCTAAAGAAGCAGCAAAAGCAGAGGCTCAGATACAATGATCTTCAGTAAATTTCTTAAGAAAAGGAAAAATCAAGGAAAATTTGCAGGATTAGAATACCTGCTGTTGAGAATATGGAAATCATGTATGTATTCTTTGACTATTGTGAAAGCCCAGCCTCACACTAGAGCGTTATCAAAGTGTCAGTAAAGGGCTCTTTTCCTTCCCAAACAACAAGAATGTGGAAGGGGAGAGGAAGTCCCCTTTCTTCTGCTGTGTAGAAAACCAATCACAGAAAGGTGGCATAATTAGAACTTCTACAAGTCAATTTATTTGGTCAACAGCCTCACAGATCAAAGCAGTGATGCTCATGGAAAGTGGGCCAAGGGGAAATATATTAACCATGTACACAGATAACTGATTAGTGATAGAATGAAGGTCTTCAGTCAAATTTGTCATTTCACTTTTGGAACCACAGCACAATAAAACAATCTAAAAATGAAACAGAATAAAATAACTTTTTAATATTTCATCGTGCTTATGCCATACAAATGTATAAGCCTAAATGATATATAATAATGTCAATAAAGAGGATACAGAGTTAGTTAATCAATTTCCTTCTCAATCCCATTACACTTATGAAGTTATTCAATAGACCTTTGTGTACTCTGTGGACTGATAGGTGTGCTAATCTGGGCAGCTAACTCTTAGCCTTGAATCCAAGTTAATTCTGATCATGCCATGCCCTTGGACCTGCCATGCCCTAAGGACAAGGCATTCCATACTGAAGCTGACAGCCCTAATAATGAATATCCAACACAGGTCAGTGTATTTTTGTGGAAACCTCTTGACCCAATGCAGAGGGATGCTTGATGCCTTCATGGTAGAGGCATTTCCCAGAAGCCTGGGAAGAAAATCAGGGATATTAATCTTTTGGTTTTCAACTTATTCTGGGCAGGGCAAAGGCAAGTCTTGAACTCTTATCTCTCTTTGAATGTTCTATATTCTTTGTTGAATATTCAGAGACTTGAGGCTCAGAGGGATGTATGACTACAAGTGCCCTTTGGGCACTCCAGCAGAAATTTCCTGACTGACTTCCCAAACCTATAATTTCCTTCAGAAGAACAGATGATATCTTCTTCCTGACTTGACTACAGTCCAGTCAAAGCATTTGGGAAGAACATAATGCCATTCTTGGTGTTTTAAGTGGTCAAAATCATATGCAAGACTTTGACTTCAAGTTAGTTTGGCCTAGGTCTCCATTCATTCTCCATTTACTAAATCATTCATTCACTTGGCTGATCAACAAATACATGCTGAGAGCTGCTTTATCTGCAATAGAGGATATAGTGAGTGATGGACAGTCTCCATTTAATGGGAGAATTCTAAACGTCATACACACAACAAGGCCATATATAAGTATAGACATTGCTATTGATTCCGCCAGTGGGGAGAGATGACTGCAAATAGAGCAGTAAAGGAAGATTCGATTGAAAAAAAAAAAATGATACCAGGGATCCACTTGGACAGGTGATTAACATGTGAATGCAGAGAAAAAACAACAGATAAACAAGGTGCAGAAGAGTACTAAGGCATGAATACACTGTCAGACCTGCTGCAGAGGTTCTGATGTGGGCATAACAGAGGACATTATTGGAAATGTGTGTTTCAACCAGACTGGTAATCCTTGAATGCCAATTTGGGCTTAATCTACTAAATAATAGGGAAATTCTAAGTGTTCTTGAATAAAGGAATTATAATATCTTTGAACTAGAAATGCCTTTAGAAGTCTAAGTAGTGCTCTCAGAAGACTGATACGAAAATGGGTGGCTGGCTAAATTAGAGGGCAGAACCTGGAAGTGAGGAGATAAGACAGGTGGTAAGGGCTTAAACCTAGAGTGGTAACTTCAGAAGTGAAAAGGAGTCTAATATGAGAGGAGTTGTGAAGTAAGAATTGACCATCTTTAATGACAGGTCATGAGATATAAGGAAGAAGGAGTCTAAGATAACTCTGAAGTTTCAACCCTAGTTGAACACAACTATGGTGGTATTCACCATTAGAGAAGTCTGTTGGGAGGGGTGGGGTTGAGGGTAGATGATGGTGATACTTATAGGTAAGTTCAGGATATCCCAGTGCATTTCCACTAAGTGGCTGGATTTTATGACTGGAATCCAGAAGTGTTCAAAGCTAGGGATGTGGATTTGGAAGTTATTTGAGTAGAGGATTCTGCCAGTATTGAAATTATGGTCCGAGAATAGCCACTGACTTCTGAGAAGCCACAGATATTGTGGCTCTCTTATGTGGACACACAAGAAAATTATTCCCTATGTTTTTGTTATCCCAAGAGAGAAGAGTAGGCAGAGTATACTCCACAATTAGTACTTTGCATTAGAAATCACAATAAATATAATAAAGTCAGTACATATAATATAGAACAGTAAGGCCTATTCTTATTTGTCTTTGCATTCCCTGTGCTTTGCACACAGTATGTGGCCCCCCAAAAACTTGTTGATTAAGTAAAAATAAAAGCTAGCTTTTAAGATAGTTAATATACCTTTTTTTAAATTTTATTTTATTTTTTTATACAGCAGGTTCTTATTAGTCATCAATTTTATACACATCAGTGTATACATGTCAATCCCAATTGCCCAATTCATCACAGCCCCACCCCGCCCCCTGCCGCTTTCCCCCCTTGGTGTCCATACGTTTGTTCTCTACATCTGTGTCACAATATCTGCCCTGCAAACCTGTTCGTCTGTACCATTTTTCTAGGTTCCACATACATGCGTTAATATACAATATTTGTTTTTCTCTTTCTGACTTACTTCACTCTGTATGACAGTCTCTAGATCCATCCACACCTCAACAAATGACCCAAATTTGTTTCTTTTTATGGCTGAGTAACATTCCATTGTATATATGTACCACTTCTTCTTTATCCATTCGTCTGTCGACGGGCATTTAGGTTGCTTCCATGACCCGGCTATTGTAAATAGTGCTGCAAGGAACATTGGGGTGCATGTGTCTTTTTGAATTATGGTTTTCTCTGGGTATATGCCCAGTAGCGGGATTGCTGGGTCATATGGTAATTCTATTTTTAGTTTTTTAAGGAACTTCCATACTGTTCTCCATAGTGGCTGTATCAATTGACATTCCCACCAACAGTGCAAGACGGTTCCCTTTTCTCCACACCCTCTCCAGCATTTGTTGTATGTAGATTTTCTGATGATGCCCATTCTAACTGGTGTGAGGTGATAACCTCATTGTAGTTTTGATTTGCATTTCTCTAATAATTAGTGATGTTGAGTAGCTTTTCATGTGCATCTTGGCCATCTGTATGTTTTCTTTGGAGAAATGTCTATTTAGGTCTTCTGCCCATTTTTGGATTGCGTTGTTTCTTTTTTTTAATATTGAGCTGTATGAGCTGTTTATATATTTTGGCGATTAATCTTTTGTAGGTTGATTCATTTGCAAATATTTTCTCCCATTCTGAGGGTTGTCTTTTCGTCTTGTTTATGGTTTCCTTTGCTGTGCAAAAGCTTTGAAGTTTCATTAGGTCCCATTTGTTTATTTTTGTTTTTAATTTCCATTTCTCTAGGAGGTGGATCAAAAAAGATCTTGCTGTGATTTATGTCAAAGAGTGTTCTTCCAATGTTTTCCTCTAAGAGTTTTATAGTGTCCAGTCTTACATTTAGGTCTCTAATCCATTTTGAGTTTATTTTTGTATATGGTGTTAGGAAGTGTTCTAATTTCATTCTTTTACATGTAGCTGTCCAGTTTTCCCAGCACCACTTATTGAAGAGACTGTCTTTTCTCCATTGTATATCCTTGCCTCCTTTGTCATAGATTAGTTGACCATAGGTGCGTGGGTTTAAAAGGCATTGGGAAGGGTTTACAGTGCTCAGTTTTTATCCTAAGTACTTTTTGCTGAGAATTTAGTAAAAAGCCCACAAAAATTAGAAAAACTCTGGCTATTTTTTTTTCCAAAAGGAATTAAAAATATGAGAATTCTTCCTTTTATACATTAATTCATCATTAGTAAGAGTTTTGGGAACCAAAAAAATCAACCTTGAATCTTTATTGTTACTGTTAATCTTCTAAGGCAGTACTAGTTCTATGCCATAAAACTTTGGACCTGCTTATATATTCTTTTTATGTGTCCTCTAAATCATAGAATCAGAATTTTAGAACTGGAAAAATCTTAGTGCTTATCCACTTTAAATGGTAAAAATTTAGAATTCTAGTAATTGTTTAACAAGTCTTATCTCCTGTGTCTTACCTCTCAAACCCAAACTGGACGTTTGTAAAGTCTATATTCTTTGCTTGTTTGAAAACCCTTGTATTAGCAGGGTATTCAATACATGGTATTTAACAAACACTTGTTGACTTGTATGCAAGTCTGCCAAACAAGCCCTAAACGTATAAACACACACACACACATGTATACACACACATATGCAATACACACACTGTAACTTGCTCAAAATAGGGATTAGAAAGTCTTTGGGGGTGGGTATTAATTAAACTATAGTAAAATATTGTTGGTGTCAGTGAAGGTCCTAGACTTTATGGAGAGCAAGGTAGCAAAGGAAATGCTATTTTTCATGTGAACTTTTCTGAAAGGATTGCCAAGATTGAAAAAACAATGTTAATAGTAAATGATTGGGTTTACAACTTGTCATTGGAAAATTTTGCCCATATATGCTCAGTTACTATATTTATTTTTTATTTTTTAATTTACCAGTGTCTCCACAGAGTCCTACCTACAGATTACTCTAGAAGTAGCAAGTTGATGGTTTCTCAAAGGGATCCTCTCAGTCACAACAGCAAAGACAGTGGCTCTCCCAAGCACGAGGCTAGGTTTCTGTTCCCTTCCATTGAGGAATGCATCAGACAAAATGAAAAGCAGTTTTACAGAGTAAACATTAAGTTGTTGTCCTTCTGATGTATATTGAACATATACACACACAAAATGCTCAGAGGGTATGAAAATTCTTCAGAAGGACCTGTGAATTTAATAAGCACAACTTCAGACAAAGGATTCACAGGGTCTCATATTAGACTGCAGAATCAAATAAGGTGAAGGCCAGCAGACATGCATTCTAATGGCTCAGGCTGACTAGTGTTCATTTTATGGTCCTGCTCTGCCCTGCTGTGGGAATGCTGAGAAGTGCATGAGGGGACAGTGCTCAGAACTTGGAATCAGCGAAAATAAATGCCTTTAGTCAGAGAAATAAGCAGGGCACAAAGGAAAAAACAGAGGCTTCTCTTTTAATCAGAAATCCACACTAAATACTCATATTTTCTGAGTATAGTGTTACTGGATGCAATAAGATAAAATATAAATGACTTAGAGGAAAAGTGATTTGCAAATGTCAGATGGTTTTTAACTCATCCACTTGTAAAGTTGAATTTAATGTTCAACTTATCTTCTAATTTTCCCAAGGTGAAATGTTGTTTGATGGTGTACAAAACATGGTATGGGTTTAAATATAAAAAGTAGGGACAATAATAATAATTAATATTAACTGAGCAATTACTGTATATCCGGCACCACGTAAATATTAATTTGTTTAATTTTCACAACAAACCCATGAGATGAGTACTAGCTCTTTGTACTTTTCAAAGTGCTTCATGTAAATGTTTTCTGTTGCTCCTTACACAGCGCTTCCGAGGGAGACCGGGAACTTCATGGTACACAAGACACCTTGAAGACCCTGAGGTGAGTAGGTAGGACCCAAACCTATTGTGAGATTCAGAATCCGAGTCCAAGTATCCTAGCTCCCAGAGCAGCTTTTATTTCATTTACACAAAGATGTGTGGTTTACAGCCCTAAAGAAAAAACATTTACCAGACCAATCCTGATTAAGAAACACCTATCAAAACTGAATAAACAAAAAGTATTATGACTGCATCTGACAATTACATGTTTTCTCTGTACTATTTTTAATTTTTAACATTGTCAGAAAAATGATGCTGACTAAATTATGAAAACAGTAAGGCTTAATTATTTATTCTATTATTTACTAAGCAGGCTTGGTTTCAGGTAAGTTAATTAGCATTTAAGTCCCATATGAAGGTAAAAGTGAACTTGAACTTTCCCAAAGTTTTTTCCCCCATTGATCTGACCTACTTACCTAAATCCTGTTCCTAAAATCTAGACGTGAGACTTCCTCAGGGGCTAATATGGTTTGGTCCTAACCAGCTATCCACTTCCAGCCTGTTTTTTGGGTTTTGTTTATGTTTTCGTTTTGTTGTTTTGTTTCAGTTTGGGGTTTTGTTGCTTTGGGGCAAACAATGACCATCATTTAGATTTGTAAACCTTCAATCTTGTGGTAAATTATATTTGAAAACTGCATTCTAAATTTAGCTTGATTTCACCAGCAAGCTTCTCAAGATCAAGATATTTTATGTATTTTCAGACTGACTGTGCTCATATGACAGTTTACAACAACAGCTGCAAATTAACAAATGCAAGGGCTGGATCAAATTAACATGGACTTGACAGAACAGGGTTCCAAACTTATGACTGGGTTACAAAGGTTTATCTGCAAGTTAACCAGATGGAAATTGTGATGGGTTTTCCAATCTAAATGTTAATACTAAAAGCATTTATTTTTAGCATAGCATTTTTTTTTAATTTATTTTATTTATTTATTTTTGTCTGTGTCGGGTCTTTGTTGCTGTGCGCGGGCTTTCTCTAGTTGCAGTGAGTGAGGGCTACTCTTCATTGCGGTACGCAGGCTTCTCATTGCGGTGGCTTCTCTTGTTGTGGAGCACGGGCTCTGGCACGTGGGCTTCAGTAGTTGTGTGGCTCGCAGGCTCTAGAGTGCAGGCTCAGTAGTTGTGGCACACGGTCTTAGTTGCTCCGCGGCATGTGGGATCTTCTCGGACCAGGGCTTGAACCCGTGTCCCCTGCATTGGCAGGCGGATTTTTAACAACTGTGCCACCAGGGAAGACCTAGCATAGCATCTTTTTGTCACAAAATTATTAATCACTGGATCCCTGCAAGACCTCTGCAAGGAGTGCCTCCATGCGAGCTCTGAACCTTCATTTGGCTCACCTCTCTGCGTGGGGCATGGAGCAAGGTGTCCACAGGACCACAAGGATGAGGCCACCCAGACTCTGTCACCTTCTACTAGTACCTGGGCTCCCAGTTCACTGGGGGTGGGGGTGGAGGGGTCCTTTGTAGGGAGATGCAAGGAGTATGGTTACAAGAGCCAGGGTATAGGCACCCTGAGCACTGCCTCAGGGAAAAAAGGAAAGAAATGGGTAACCCGTGGACCTGGAACTGAGCTGGGGACCAGCCCTCCCTGCAGTGTCACGTTCTAGGAAATTGAACTTAGCCTTCCAGGTCTTTATGAAGGTGTGTCAGCCAGTAGGGAGTCCAGAAAATAATATTTTATTCAAATGTTTATTGGCTAGATTTTTTAAAACAAAAGGAGAAAACGGACAAAACTTGGCAAAATACAGAACCAGGCAACACACATTAGAAGCACTAATAATAAGGACTTCCCTGGTGGTCCAGTGGTTAAGAATCCACCTACCAATGCAGGGGACACGGGTTCGATCCCTGGCCCGGGAAGATCCCACATGACACAGGGCAACTAAGCGCACATGCCACAACTACTGAGCCTGGGCTCTGGAGCCTGTGAGCCACAACTACTGAGCCCGTGCACCACAACTACTGAAGCCTGCATGCTCAGGTGAGCAGCTAGTCCTGCACACCTGCCTTCCTGAGGTTTTCCCCTCTATTTAATCTATCATTTGTACCCCACAAAATGCTACATTTCTAGCCTCTTCCCTGAAGAAAAATAGAGATTAATTACAGCTCCCTATCAGATCTATGAATTTTTTAATGTGTCACCTAAGTGAAATTTAATGAGTCCCCAAAGTACATGACTAAGGTTTATGAAAAGCACTCACCAAAAGTATAATTGTTCCATGTGAGTGGCCTACTAGAGCTTCTAACTGTATGCTGCACTTGGAAAAAAAAAATACACTTCTGGAAAATTAACACTCTGCTACAAAACATGAATAAAATAAAGCCTTCTTTGCTCTACTTGAGTTATATCTTTATTACTTGCTAAGCCCCAGCCTCCCAGTTTGGAATGGAAGCAGAAATTCTCTAACCTCATTAGTCATTCAGGGAAACTAAAGCAATTCACAAAGCCTCCAGGGATGATTCCCACCGTCTAGAGAATGGCAGTTGTCTAGAAGGGGAAAATCACTGTTGACAAGTGAAAAGACGTCTATCCTCTGGAATGCCATTGATATGACAAGAAAGATGTGCTCTCAAGGCACAGACACATCCTCTCCTCCAAGAGAAGAGCTCCAGTAAGCATGGAGCACAGCATTTACAAATCATCCTCCTGTAAAAGGAGACAGGCATTCTCTTGTTCACTATCGAAAACATCATTGCAAAAGTGTAGAGATAACATAGAAGGACAAGATGCTGAACTGTTAGGGACACTGGTTCCCTCTCTCAAGATCAACGCCAAGCATGTAGAGAAGGAAAACTGTGAGAAATCCTTGATAGGGGAAGTGCTTTGAACTGGTTTGTGCAGGGTATGGTGGCTTTAGCCCCAAACAGGAGGCAGCCCAAAAAGGGAAATATTGGCACTCTGGTTCTATTTCTCCTCTGCTGCTGTCTTGGAACAAATACTGCCCATTCCCATGCGTGAAGTGACTCAGATCCACTGATGTGCTGGAACTGGTATTGCGGCTCTCAATAGCTGATTGTTAACTTGTCAGAAATTTTGCAAGCCAGTTTTTAAATACAGCCATTATTAAAAATTAAATTATATAAATGTACAATTAAATAAGTTGTATTAAAAACAAAGGCAACACTCATGTTTATAGCAGCATTATTTACAATAGCCAAAAGGTAGAAGCAATCCAAGTGTCTATCAACAGATTATGGATAAAGAAAATGTGGTATATATACATAATGGAATAGTATTCATGCTTAAAAAGGAAGGAAATGCTGACACATCCTACAGCATGAATGAACCTTGAGGACATTATGCCAAGTGAAATAAGCCAGACACAGAAAGACAGACACTGCATGATTCTACTTAAATGAGGTACATAGAGTCGTCAAAAGACCCCCGAAGTAGAATGGTGGTTTGCCAGGGGTAAGGGGGTGAGAGGAATGAGGAGCTGTTTAATGGGTATAGAGTTTCAGTTTTGCAAGGGAAAAATTCTGGAAGTTGGTTGCACAGCAATGTGCATAAACGTAGCAATTACTGAACTATACACCTAAAAATGGTTAAGATAGTAAGTTTTATGTAGTGTGTATTTTACCACAATTAAAAGTTTAAAAATTATTTTTTTTAAAAAAAGCAAAGGCAATAAAATCTCAATTTCCTGGTTTTCATAATATTTGATAATTATGTAAGATATTACTACTGGGGAAAATGAGTGATGCGTACCCAGAACCTCCCTGTGCTATTTTGCAACTTATTATGAGTCTATATTTTAAAATAAAAAGGGTTTTTTGAACAATAAATACTCAAAAGTCATCACTTCCTAATTATACTACAATTTGCAATTATCTGTATTCTTGAGATTATTTGTATCTATTGTACTTGTAAGGTGGAAACTCTATATAATATTGTGCTACTGCACATCTCTCAACTCCACTTTCAGTTGGCAACTTGAAATCAGCCCTGATTCTATACCATGAAAATCAACAAACCCTACTAATCAGGGCTTCCCCCCAACAACCCCCAGCTGGTTGTTAAGCCTTTACCAGCAGCCTGTGGTCCAGGTGTACTCAGGATTAAAATTAGTTTAACAGTGAAGTCCTGCACTTGTGAGGATATGAGACAAATAAGTGGGGACTAACTGACCTCAAGCAGTTGCTTAGAAACTTCAGAGTTGGGGAATTAGAACCAAGGAATGCCCTCTTCTGCTGTTTCTCCCAAGGAAGCTGTGATAGTTAATTCTATGTGTCAACTTGACTGAGCTAAGGGATACCCAGAGAGCTGAAAAAACATTATTTCGGGGTGCACTGTGAAGGTGTTTCCAGGAGATTAGCATTTGAATCAGTAGACTTAGGAAAGAAGATCCTTGCTCTGGAGTGAGGGCGGCTATCAGCTAATCCATTTTTCAGGGCCTGAAAATATAACAAAAAGATGGAAGAAGGGAGAATTCTCTCTCTTCCTCTCTCCCTCTCTCTCCCTCTCTCCCTTTTCCTCTCCCTCTTCCCTCTCCCTCTACTGGAGCTGGGATTTCTGTCTTTTGCTGACTTTGGGTTTTAGGATATCAGAGCTCCTAGTTCTCCAGCCTTGAACATTGGGATTTACATCAGTCGCCCCGTGGTTCTCGGGCCTCTGCACTCAGACTGAATTATACAGCCTACTTCCCTTGTTCTCTGGCTTGCAGATGACAGATCATGGGACTTCTTGGCCTCCATAACCTCGGTGAGCCAATTCTTTTAATAAATCTCCTCTTATCTATCTATCATCTATCTATCTATCTATCTATCTATCTACATATGTTCTATTGGCTCTGTTTCTCTGGAGAACTCTGATTAATACAGAGGCAATGGAGAAAGACCAGACCGGCAGCGTTGTTTTGAGAGGTAAGGGGTGACTGATTGTGGGTTTTCTTGACAGTGGGTTTTCTCCTGCTTGGAGCTCTGTACCCTAGGGCTCATCCATTCCCAGGTCCTGAGTTCATTGGAGCTGAAGCAGAGTGGTGTCTGGCTTTCTCCCATTTCCTGCTCTTGGGGTAGAGACATATTTTTTTCTAAATTGTGGCTATGATGGGGCCTGTGGACACTTTGAACTTTTTAAAATGGGAGAGTCAGGAGAAACTTGCCTCTAAACAGGTATTATTTCTGGAATTCTGAAGAAAGCATACTCCGTCCATGAGAGTCAGCTGAAACCATAGTTATAGGAGGAACCGCAGTCGCACTCAAGCATTTAGTTCCTCACTAAAACCAAGTAGGAAAAGAAATTTGAGGGAATGGATTTTGGACTTGAAGAATTTTAGGCTTTGGACTTTTAAGTCACAAGAACAAGAGATTTTGATTTTGGATTTTAATTCCTTTATTCAAATTATCTCTGGGCTTAAATTTACAAAACAAATTTCATTATTAGACTTTCATTTCTCCCTGAGAATTTGATAAAGAGAAAAGATGTATATTCACATTAGATGTAGTTCCATATTTTTAGAGTTTTTATTATTAGAGAACCTTACTATTTTCATTCAGTTTTATGCAGAACCTCTGATATACTGTGTTGAGCAATGTAATTGGACATAGTTTGGCATGGAAAATAGGAAATTAATTTTCAGCCTTTGAAATGGAGTATCTTTAGTGTTGATTGATTAGTGTATATTCTTACCCATTTCCTAGCCTTCTGTGGTCAAAACTACACTCCCACCAACAATCCCAGAATGATGCCCAAAAGAAGTGGTTGGTTTGGGAGGAGCACTCTTATGAAACAGGGACAAAACTGAAAACAGCCTATGGTTGACCATAGGCTTAATTACTAAATCAATGGATTAGAAGAACAAAAAGCCAAGGAATGTAGGAATAGAATTCCTTTCTTCTACTCCCCGCTTCCAAGAGAAGGGCTTTTTCCTAAGTATGCTCTTCTCATTTTTTGCACTCCATCCCAAGGTAGGTGGAGTGACTTCTCTGATTGGTAAATCTGTGAAGAATAACCACTAATGCAAATTCTCAGCTCTGCTCTTCTTCCTCTTAGAAGCCCTCAAGAGGCTCACTTCCCCTGCTAACCCACCCAATCCCTTTACCCATCCAAGGTTAAATCTACTTAATTGTAGGTTAAGTATTAGCAAGGACACATGGTTACAGACATAGAGTCACATCCTCTAACCTCATCTTAACAATAATGAAGATGTAATCAAAATGTTGGCCTCTATATTTACTCTTTGTTTTATTTTCTCAATTTGTCCAAAACTCAGGCAAGGAAGAGGGGTGCTGTTTATTTGGGGTCCTCTTGGGAACCCCAATGAAAGATGTTTCATATGTTCCAAAGAGAAATGCTACATTAGAATTTCAAAAGAATAAATAACAAAAACTATTATAGAATCCTAAATACACCTAATAGCTGAATCTTGACAAACGATGCCTTGATGTTAAGGATTATATCCTCCACTTAGCAAACATGAGCTTTCTCTGATAGCCATCTTCTTTCTCTAAAACATTTATCACCATATTTGATGGGATAAAAGTAACATAAATGGCAAAATATATATTACATGCAGAGCTTGCTTAATTATTTCCAACAGGAGGAAAATTCATTCCTTTGTCTTCTGCCTAACCATAGTTAATAGCAAGCAACTATTTGAATGAGACATTTCCTGAACTTTAGAAAAGAAAATCAATGCAATTCCTTTTTAATATAGCAGATTTTTTAAAATTCACGGCATTACACACCATCGTACAGCAATTATACTCCAATAAAGATGTTAAAAAAAAAAAAACAGTAGTCCCCCAAAACAAGTCTTAATCCTCTGAACTAAGTGAATGTGACCTTGTTAGGAAAAAGGGTGTTTGCAGATGTAATTAAGTTAAGGATCTAGAGATGAGATCATCCTGGGTTTAGGGCGAGCCCTAAATTCAATGACAGGGATTCTTAGAAGACAAAGGTAGAGGAAGATGTGAGAAAGAAACACAGAGGGAGGACTTCCCTGGTGGTCCAGTGGTAAAGAATCCACCTTCCAGGGCTTCCCTGGTGGTGCAGTGGTTAAGAGTCTGCCTGCCAATGCAGGGGACATTCCAGCCCTGGTCCGGGAAGATCCCACATGCTGCGGAGCAACTAAGCCCGTGCGCCACAACTACTGAGCCCACACGCCACAACTACTGAAGCCTGCACACCTAGAGCCTGTGCTCTGCAACAAGAGAAGCCACTGTAATGGGAGGCCCACGCACTGCAACAAAGAGTAGTCCCCGCTCACCGCAACTAGAGAAAGCCTGCGCAGCAATGAAGACCCAATGCAGCCAAAAATAAATAAATAAAATAAATTTTTAAAAAATAATAGTAATAAATAGTTGATTTAAAAAAAAAAGAACCCTCCTTCCAATGCAGGGGACACAGGTTCTATCCCTGGTTGGGGAACTAAGATCCCACATGCTGCGGGGCAACTAAGCCTATGTGCCACAACTACTGAGCTTGTGTGCCTCAACTAGAGAGCCTGTGTGCTGCAACTACACAGCCCATGCACTCTGGAGCCCACATGCCCTGGAGCCCCCGTGCCACAACTAGAGAGAGAAAATCCGCACACCACAACTAGAGAGAACCCTGGCGCGCCACAACGAAGAGCCTATGCCACAATGAAAGATCCCACATGCCGCAACTAAGACCCAATGCAGCAAAAAAAATAAAGAAAATAAATAAATAAATATTTAAAAAATAAAGAGACAGAGGGGAGGGCCATGTAAAGATGGAGGCAGAGACTGGAGTGATGCAGCTACAAGCCAAGGAATGCCAACAGCTACCAGAAGTCAGGAGAGAGGCGTGGAGTGGATTCTCCCTCAGAACCTCCAGAAGGAACCAGCCCTGCTGACACCTTGATTTCTGGCCTCCAGAACTGCAAGAGAATAAATTTCTGTTGTTTTAGGCCACCCAGTTTGTGGCACTTAGGTTAGGGCACACCTAAAAAAACAAATGCAACATCTCACAAGTTATCAAAAAAAAAATTCACAGCATTAACAAAAGTTCCGAGAAAGACATTTTGAAGTGGAACATAATTTACTTTCTTTAATAACAAAAACATGCTCCATAAAAGTTTTATTAAATGACAAAATGCAGTCTACCAAATGCTCTTCTGAATCTGACCTGTACTGTGTGGCCAAATATAATGTGATGTAACAAAATACAATTTTGAAAGGATACACTGTTGCTCTCAAGAGTAAGATTCTTATCAATCTCAAAGCTGGTGATAGCCTTTGGACTGTTTTATTTTTAGGAGCTGCTGATGCTGTTCACAGCAGGACAGATACATCATATAAAGAGGAAATAAGAGAAAGAATAGTGACAATGTCTCTTTTATTTAAATTTAATTTTATTGGAGCATAGTTGATTTACAAGGTTGTGTTAGTTTCAGGCGTACAGCAAAGTTATTCAGTTATACATATACATATATTCATTGTTTTTTAGATTCTTTTCTTATATAGGTTATCACAGAATATTGAGTAGAGTTCCCTGTGCTACACAGTAGGTCCTTGTTTATCTATCTTATATGTAGTAGTGTATGTATGTTCATCCCAACCTCCTGATTTATCCCTCCCCACCACATTTCCTCTTTGGTAACCATAAGTTTGTATTTGATATCTGTAAGTCTGTTTCTGTTTTGTAAATAAGTTCATTTGTATCATTTTTTAAAATTAGATTCCACATATGAGTGATATCATATGATATTTGTCTTTCTCTGTCTGACTTACTTCACTTAGTATGATAATCTCTAGGTCCAAGCATGTTGCTGCAAATGACATTATTTCATTCTTTTTCATGGCTGAGTAATATTCCATTGTATATATGTACCACAATCTCTTTATCCATTCCTCTGTGGGTGGACATTTAGGTTGCTTCCATGTCTTGGCTATTGTAAATAGTGCTGCAATGAGATCATATGGTTTTTATTCTTCAGTTAATTTGGTGTATCATACTAATTGATTTGTGGATATTGAAGAATCCTTGCATCCCTGGGATAAATCCCACTTGATCCTGGTGTATGATCCTTTAATGTATTGTTGGATTCAGTTTGCTAGTATTTTGTTGAGTATTTTTGTGCCTGTGTTCATCAGTGATATTGGCCTGTAATTTTCTTTCTTTTGTGGTTTCTTTGTACGGTTTTGGTATCAACGTGATGGTGGCCTCATAGAATGTCATTCTTCCTTTCTCAGATGTTCAGCAATATTAGAAGCAATCACAACACCTCCATAGTCCTAGAATTCTGCTTACCCTTCATATCATGCTATGGCAGTAGCACTTGAAAGTACAAAGTCTTGCCTTCAATTGGCATATTTAGTACAAGTGATCCATGGAATGATTTAGCTATTTTGGTACTATTTACCATGGGCTGTGAAAATCCAGTTTCTTAATGTTAGCTGGATTCTCCTTGTCTTCATCTTAAACCAGACCAAGTAACTAATCTTAGGTCTCCCCCCCACCCCCACCCTTCCCTGAGGATCTGTTGCCTACAACCATCCCTGGTAAAAATTTCTCCAAAATTTAATTTCTTGTAACAATATTTAATGGCTACCTCGCAGATTTAACTGGTAAAACAGGCAAGAATCAAGAGAACATATGCAGATAATACCACAGCCAAAAATAAAACCAAAAAGCTAGTCTATTGGGGCACCACTACTGCTGCCACTGAACAAAGGAACTAACTGCAGCTTGCACTGTTGTCATCCCTGGTATTTAATACTGGATCCAGCAGTTGGCAACACAGACACTGTTGTGCCTGCCAACTGGATGCTGCGGCCACTGACATCAGAAAGCAATCTGCACTGTCCTTTTTTCTTTGTGTCATTAGTTTCAAATTCAAAATCCCAGATGAGTCCATCTGATTGGCAAAGCCTAAGTCAAGGGCTTACATCCCAGCTAGCAGAGGAGCTAGAATACTAGATGTCTTTTCATTTCAACTTCTCTTTTGGGGACAAGGAATCCCTTAAATTCAAGGGGGTTTCAAATGGTGGACATCAGTAATTACTAGTGTTCATTATACATATAATTTCTCAGTAAATGCCGTAGGATGTAATAGATGTACACAGAGTTGTTTGGTTTTTTATCAATAGTATATTTAATATATACAGCAGCATACTGCCTGCCTCTCATAGCAGACAATAAATAGAAATTGCTGTTAATACTATCATAAAACTGTCATAATTACTATCATAATCATGGTCATCATTATTAAAAAATATCAGGCTACAGGGATCAATGAATAAGGATTAAATGAGATAGCTAAAGTCTTGAGAACACTGTAGAGACCAATGACAAAGAAGCGTAGATAGGCCCTCCTGATGCTGTGACACTATATAAGACCTTCCAGAAATTAGGTGT
Source organism: Monodon monoceros (assembly GCF_005190385.1). Classification (NCBI taxonomy): domain Eukaryota; kingdom Metazoa; phylum Chordata; class Mammalia; order Artiodactyla; family Monodontidae; genus Monodon; species Monodon monoceros. Next base: position 108,862,765 of record NW_021703768.1, read on the forward strand.
GACCAAGGGATGGAAGAGAGAAACTCTAAACTGACTAAAAATATGCATTTTTCATCATGATGGATCAGAGACTCAAAAGAGAAAGTAAGTTGTTATAGAAGATCAAAAGGAGGTATATTTTTGCATACTACATTGTAAGCTGATATTTGTACACACTACATCTTTTCCCAGGTGCTCTGTACCAGTCAAGCAAGATGCCTGTATTGACCCCTTCAGGAAAACTTCAGAGGACCTGCCACACCCACTGGCCCTTTGCCCTTTTTATAAGATTCTTTGAGTTCTTTACACACTGGCTACCATGGATACCAGATTGGCTCACCACAGTGAAAGCTGGTAAGCCATTTATAGGCTATTTTGCAGCTTATGAGGGGATCTGGCCCCAGGTTTATGCCTTAGGAGTCCTTGTCTTCTCTTAGGAAGTATGAACTCAAGTCACAAAGAGATACAGTAGCAATTGGTCTTAATGGCAGGAGGAGAGAAAGAAAGTAGGCAAGTTAACATAACGGCAGTGGAGTAAACTGATTAATGGCTATATATCTTCCTTCCATACTAGTATGTACCCACCTTTGCAATGTGACTTTTCTGCTTCTCCCTTGTATAAGTGAGGTCTGTTTCTCCAAATCCTTGAATCTAGGCTGGCCTTTTTAACTTGTTTTGACCAATGGGTTGTGGGGGAAGTGATGTTATTTGAGTTCTGAAGCCTAAGCCTCAAGGGGCCTTGCAGCATCTGTTTCACCCTCTTGAAATGCTGCCTTGAGAACATTATGCTGTGAAGAAACTTGAGGTGGAAGACAACATGGAAAAAGGCCAAGCCATTCCAGTTTTCCCTGCTGAATCCATTCCATCCAACCTACATGAGCAAGCCCAGGTAAGATCAGCAGAACAGCCCAACCAACACAAAAAATCATGATGAATAATAAATTGTACTTGTTTTAAGCAAAGTTTGAGATTGCTTATTACCATGTGACCACCATGTAAGCTGGTCTAGCCTACAGGAGAATAAGGGGCCATATAAAGGAGACTCCAAGGACCCCTGCTGACTGCCAGCACCTACTGTGAGGCATCTGAGTGGGATCATCTTGTACCTTCCAACCTTAAACAAAGCACAGCGACATGACTAGGCAAAAAGCAGCAGACTGCCAAGTTGGTCCATAGAATCTTGAGAAATAATAAATCCTGACTACTTTCTTGTGCAATTTACCCATGGGCAAATGCTGCCAGCTTTACCTTCAAAATGCATGCTGAATCTGATCACTTCTCATCAGCTCCATCACTATCATACAGGACCAAGCTACAGTCATCTCTTGCATGGATTATAAAATGATCTCCTGACAAGTCTTTTTGGAGTGATTAAAATATTCTATATCTTGATTGTGGTGATGGATACATGATGTACATTTGTCAAAAGTCATCAAGCTGCACACTTTTAAAAAGGTAGAGTTTACGGTATTTAAATTATAAATCAATAATCTTGACTTTTAAAAAAATAACGTGAAGCCATCCAAGCTTTCAGGTCATTTTCAAACAGAGTACAATAAATCCATGTTAAACCAACTGCATTTTTCTAGGACAAATGCAAATACTCTTCAGTATGGAACAAAGAGAAGAAATCAGGCTATAAAAACATCAGAATTTACTCTTAGTAAACAAATGCATGTACAAGTCACACTACCTCAGAGAAGCTTATAGAACTGGATATCATTATAATAAATATGCTCAGGAAGAAAACTTAATGAGCTACTATAGGCAAAAATCTCTTTATTAAATAATCCTGTATATCATAGAAGGCAAAGCAAGAAGCAATTACTATCGTCAGCTGGTGCTTTTAAATAGTTTGCTTCATAGATGGATGAAAGGATTGATATACAGAGAACTGATATCAACTCTTGGCATACTTGCAGTACATATTTGAAAAAGGCTTAACCACTTTTTGTTCTTTTTCCTTACAGTTTTATTGAAATATAATTGATGTACCCACTATATGTTTAAGGTGTACAGCATAATGATTTGACTTACACGCATCATGAAATGATTACTGCAATAAGTTTAGTGAACATCCATCATATTATATATATATAAAATTAGAGAAATAGAAAAAAAATTTTTTCTTGTGATCATAAGATTGACCCTCAACAACTTTCATATATAACATAAAGCAGTGTTGATTTATCATGTTGTATATCACATCCCTAGTATTTATTTGTCTTGTACCTGGAAGTTTGTACCTTTGATCGCCTTCATCCAATTCTCCCTCCCCACATCCCGCTTCTGCTAACCACAAATCTGATTGCTTTTTCCATGAGTTTGTTTGTTTTTGAAGTATAATTGACCTGTAACACTTTGTTACTTCCTGTTACACAACATAATGATTCAGTACTTCTGTACATTTCAAAATGATCACAATAAGTCTAGTCACGATCTGTCAACATAGAAAGATACTACATAGTTATTGGCTATATTACTCACCCTGTACATTTCATACCCCTGACGCATTTATTTTACAACTGGAAATCTGTACTTCTTATCTCCCTCACCTATTTCTTTCCTCTCACCACCCTCATCCCCTCTGGCAACCACCTGAATGTATTTCTAATTCTGTTTCTGTTTTGTTTGTTCATTTGTGGTTTTTCTAGAGTCCACATATAAGTGAAATCAGATATTATTTGTCTTTCTCTGTCTTAATCACTTAGCATAATATACTCTAGGTACATCCATGATGCCACAACTGGCAAGATATTATTCTTTTTTATGGCTGAGAAATATTCCATTGTGTATATATATACCACATCTTCTTTATCCATTCATTTATCAGTGAGCACTTAGGTTACTTCCATATCTTGTCTATTTTAAATAATGCTACAGTGAACACAGGGGTACCTATATCTTTTCAAATTACTGTTTTTGTTTTCTTAGATAAATACCCAGAAGTGGAATTGCTGGATCCTATGGTAGTTCTACTTCTGATTTTTTTTTTTTTTTTTTTTTTGGCCATGCTGCATGGCATGTGGGATCTTAGTTCCCCAATCAGGGATTGAACCCATGCCCCCTGCAGTAGAAGCACAGAGTCTTAACCACTGGACCCTCCAGGGAAGTCCTCTACTTTAAGTTTTTTGAGGACTGTCCATACTGTTATCCACAGGTGCTGCATCAATTTACATTTCCACCATCAGAGGACCAGGGATCTCTTTTCTGTACATGCTCACCAACACTTATTATTTGTTGTATTTTTTATAATAGCCATTCTGACAGGTATGAAGTGATACTTCGTTGTAGTTTTGTTTTGCTTTTTCCTGATCATTCGTGATGTTGAGCATCTTTTCTTGTGCCTGTTGACCATCTCTATGTCTTCTTTGGGAAGATGTCTACTCAGGTCCTCTGCCCATTTTTTAATCAGATAGTTTGTTTGTTTGATGCTGAGTTGTATGAGTTCTTTGTATATTTTGGATATTAACCCCTTGTCAAATATATGGCTTGCAAATCTCTTCCCCTGGTCCGTAGGCAGCCTTTTCATTTTGTTAATAATTTCCTTTGCTGTGCAAAAGCTTTTTAGTTGGATGTAGTCACATTTGTTTATTTTTGCTTCTGTTTCCCTTGCCTGAGGAGACAGATCCCAAAAAATATTACTAAGACCAGTGTCAAAGAGCTTAGTGCCTATGTTTTCTTCTAGAATTTTTATGATTTCAGGTTTTACCTTTAAGTCTTTAATCCATTTTGAGTTTATTTTTGGGCATGTGTGAGAGAGTAGTCCCGTTTGATTCTTTTGCATGGAGATGTCCAATTGGAAAAATTGAAGTGACCATTTATTGAAGAAGCTGTCTTTTCTCCATTGTATATTCTTGCCTTCTTTGTCATAGATTAGTTGCCCATAAAAGTGTGAATTCATTTCTGGGCTTTCTATTCTGTTCCATTGATCTATGTGTCTGTTTTTGTGCTGGCACCATACTGTTTTGGTTACTGTAGCTTCGTAGTATAGTGTGAAATCAGGGCGCATGAGACCTCTGAAGCTTTGTTCTTCTTTCTCAAGGTTGCTTTGACTATTCAAGGTCTTTTCTGTTTCCAAAACATTTAAAAATTATTTGTTCTTGCTCTGTGAAAAATGTCGTTGGTATTTTGAAAGAGATTGCATTGAATCTGTAGATTGCCTTGAGTAGTATGGTCATTTTAATAATATTAATTCTTCCAATTCGTGAACATGGTATATCTTTCCATTTGTTTGTGTCATCTTCAGTTTCTTTCATCAGTGCCTTATAGTTTCCAAGTAGAGATCTTTTACCTCTTTAGTTAGATTTACTCCTAGGTATTTTATTCTTTTTGATACAGTGGGATTGTTTTCTTAATTTTCTTTGTGATAGTTCATTGTTAGTATATAGAAACCCAACAGATTTCTGTGTATTAATTTTGTATCCTGCAACATTACCAAATTCATTCATGAGTTGTAGTAGTTTTTTGGTGGCATCTTTAGGATTTCCTGTGTATAGTATCATCTTTTCTGCAAAAAATGACGCTTTAACTTTTTCCTTTCAAATTTAGATTCCTTTTATTTTTTTTTCTTGTATGATTGCTATGGCTAGGACTTCCAATAGTATGTTGTAAAAGTGGCAAGAGTGGATATCCTTGTCTTGTTCCTAATCTTAGAGGGAAAGCTTTCAGATTTTTACTATTCAGTATGATGTTAGCTGTGGGTTTGTCATATATGGCCTGTGTTATGTCGAGAAACATTCCCTCCATAACCACTTTGTTGAGAGTCTTTATCATAAATAGATCTTGAAATCTGTCAAAAAGTTTTTCTGTATCTATTGAGAGGATTATATGATTTTTTATTCTTCCACTTGTTAATGTGGTGTATCACATTGATCTATTTGTGGGTATTGAATTATCCTTGCATCCCTTGGAAAATCCTACTTGATCATGGTGCATGATCTATCCTTTTAATGTATTGTTGAATTTGCTTTGCAATTACTTTGTTAAGGATTTTTGCATTTATGTTCACTAGTGATATTGTCCTGTAATTTGGTGATGTCTTTCCATGGTACTGGTATCAGGGTGATGCTGGCCTCATAAAATGAGTTCAGAAGCTTTCTTCCTCTGCAATTTTTTGGAATATTTTGAGAAGGATAAGCATTAACTCTTCTCAAAATATTTGATAGAATTCACCTGTGAAGCCATCTAATTCTACACTTTTTGTTTGTTGGGAGTATTTTTATTACTGATTCAATTTCATTATTGCTAATTGGTCTGTTCATGTATTCTGTTTCTTCCTGGTTCAGTCTTAAAAGATTATACATTTCTAGGAATTTGTCCATTTCTTCTAGGTTGTCCATTTTATTGGTGTATAATTGTTCATAGTAATCTCTTTTAATCCTTTGTATTTCTGTGATATTGGTTGTAACTTTTCCTTTTTCGTTTCTTATTTTATTGATTCAGTCCCTCTTTCTTTCTTTCTTTTTTTTTTTTTTTTGATGAGTCTGGCTGAAGGTTGTCAATTTTGTTCATCTTTTCAAAGGACCAACTCTATGGTTTGTTTTTTTTTATATCTTTATTGGAGTATAATTACTTTACAATGGTGTGTTAGTTTCTGCTTTATAACAAAGTGAATCAGCTATACATATACATATATCCCCATATCTCCTCCCTCTTACATCTCCCTCCCACCCTCCCTATCCCACCCCTCTAGGTGTTTCTATGGTTTTTTACATCTCTATTTCATTTATGATTTTATTTATGATTTCTTGCCTTGTACTAACTTTGGGTTGTTTTTTTTTTTTCTACAGTAAGTCCCCTACATACGAACCTTCAAGTTGCAGACTTTCAAAGATGCGAACGTGCGTTCACATGTCCAATCACGTAAGTTAGTTCACGTGTCTGGTGTACACTGTCACATGCATGCATCCTCTACAAGTGGTTGTGCTTTTGTGTACTTTAGTGTACAGTACTTTATAGAGTACAGTAGTACAGTATCTTTATTTCAAGCCCAGGATGTCTGGAAGCAAGAGTAAAAGCAGCAATGATGTAGCTGGTACTGTACTGTACTTTTCATGGTACTGTACTGTAAGATTAAAATTTTTTTTTATTTTTTGAGTTCATTTGTTATGTGTTATTTGTGTGAAAAGTATTATAAACCTATTACAGTACAGTACTATATAGCCTATTGTGTTAGTTGGGTACCTAGGCTAATTTTGTTGGACTTACAAACAAATTAGACTCATGAATGCTCTCTTGGAACAGAACTCGTTCGTGTGTAGGGGACTTACTGTAGTTCCTTTAAGTGTAGGGTTAGGTTTATTTGAGATTTCTCTTGTTTCTTGAGGTAGACTTGTATCACTATAAACTTCTCTCTTAGAACTGCTCTTGCTGCATCCCATAGATTTGGATCATTGTGTTTTCATTTTCATTTATCTCCAGGTATTTGCTTACTTCTTTGATTTTTTTCAGTAATCTATTGGTTGTTTAGTAGCATATCATTTAGTCTCCACATGTTAGTGTTTTTTTCTTTCTTTTCTTTTCTTTTTTTTTTTTTTTTTTTTTTGGCTGCGCAGCTTGTGGAATCTTAGTTCCCCAACCAGGGATCAAACCCAGGCCCTCAGCAGTGAGAGCAGAGTCCTAACCATTTGACTGCCAGGGAATTCCCTACAGTTTTTTTCTTGTATTGGCATTGTGGCTGGAAAAGATGCTTGATATGATTTCAGCCTTCTTAAAGTTTACTGAGACTTGTTTTGTGGCCTAGCATATGATCTGTCCTGGAGAATGTTCCATGTATGCTTTAAAAAAATGCATATACTGCTGCTTTTGGACAGAATGTTCTATATATATCCATTAAGTTCATTTCATCTAATATGTCATTTAAGGACAGTATTTCCGTATTGATTTTCTGTCTAGATGATTTGCCCATTCATGTAAGTGGGGTGTAAAAGTCTACTACTATTATTGTGTTACTGTCAATTTCTCCCTTTATGTCTGATAATATTTGCATTATGTATTTAAGTGCTCCGATGTTGGGTGTGTATATATTTACAGTTTGTTTTTGAAAGACTAAAATTGTCACTTGGAAATAAAGTGGGGGAGGGCACACAGAAATAGGTTGAGAACACAATGGTTGGAGAGCGAGGAGCTGTAAATACAGCAACCTACACACCACACATCTCAGAGGAACAGGCTCCCGCACACATGGACTTCATAATACCAGATGGTCTATTTGTTCACAGTATTAAAGGGCATCTAGAATTAGCTACAGTAAGGGATAAAAAGTTGTCTGAAGAATGGGCACAGAAAGGCTATGTCTGAAGATGACCTGTCACTTGGGAGGGTGGAGCTGCTGGGCCTTCCTTTTGACCACTGTCTTGCAAAAAGTGCAGAAGGAGGAGGGGTGGCTTTAGTCATCTGCCATCATTCCTTTCACTGGGTCCTTTTGCCTTGTCTCATCCAGCTATCTCTTCATCTCTTCTTCCATCCTTTGAATGCTATCCATAGTCAGGTCAACCCACTTATTGAGCCAACAGAACAGCTGCCTGTGGAAGTTTGTAAACAGACACCTCTCTTACTTATGTATAAAGTTTTCCACTTTGTTCTGCAGGCCCCACCACTTGAACTTGACAGTAACCATTTTGTATGTATGAATGTATGGGTAGTCTTTCTGATTTACAAGTTCTTGCTTCCAGTTGGGGCTCAAGGGTTCTCAGCCTGTTTTGATAGGTTTAAATTTTGCTGGGTCTTCCTCTACCTTGAAATCCTTTCTAAGTACTTGGTTTTGATCTGCAGTGTCTATATATATGGCTTCCACATGTTTTCATGCCTCAGGTTCCAGTTTATGCACATTCTCCTGGGTGCCAAGATATGGTTTGTGCCAGGTTTCAATTTTAATAAGAAAGTCTTCTTTCATGTACTCATTTGTAATAACAGTTCAGCAATAAGGGTAGGAGGGTAGGCATTCCATGCTTTTTCATGTATATTCATGGCTCCCTCTGGGGCCAGCATTTGAACAAACATGGGCACTTTGCTCTATAAGTGGTAGATATTGTGTGTTTACTGGCCTTTCTCACTGTCCTTCTCATAGGGCTCATTCACCAGGACCTCTATGCCTTTACCACCACCAGTTTCATTTTTGTTGACCTCAGCCACAGAATACAGCTACCCCACTTGATACTCTTCCACAGCCACAGGTAAGATGACTTGATACTCCTTGAGCAGCACCATGTTGCTTCACGGCTAGGCAGCTGCCCACTGCCCACCCAGCCTCCTGCCTGCTTCCCAGTGGCCACTCTCCCCATGGCCTGGCCCAGTCTGGCTGCCTGTGCACCTTCCTTGTGGTCTGCTCTGTCCCTGCCACTCTTGCTCCAATCACTGGTTGGCTTCTGCTATCGCAGCCTCGCTGCCTCCTATGTCACTGTTGGTGCTGCCCAGAGCTCCAGTTCTGCCTACAATTATTATATCTTTTTCTTGGACTGACACTTGATCATTATGTGGTATCCTTCTTTGTCTCTTGTCACAGTCTCTTTAAAATGGACTTTAAGTCTATTTTGTCTGATATAAATATCACTACCCCAGCTTTCTTTTCATTTCCATTTACGTGGAAAGCCTTTTCGCAATCTCTCACTTCCAGTCTGTGTATGTCTTTAGATCTGAAATGAGTCTCTTGTAAGGAGCTTATATATGGGCCTTGTTTTTGTATCATTCAACCACTCTATATCTTTTGATTGGAGCACTTAGTTCCTTTACATTTAAAGTAATTGTTGATAGCTTTGTACTTACTGCCACTCTGTTAATTGTTTGGGGGTTATTTTTATACTTCTTTTTTGCTCCTTTCTTCTTTTGTTCTCTTCCCTTGTGATTTGATGACTATTTATAGTGTTATGTTTGGAATCCTTTCTTTTTTGTGTATCTATATAGATTTTTAGTTTGTACTTACCATAAGGTTTATATATAGAAATATATGTGAGTGTATAATTATTTTAAGTTGCTGATTTCTTAAGTCTGAACACCTTTTAACAACCCTGCATTTTTACTCTCCCCACCTTTACTGTTTTTGACATCCTATTTTGCATCTTTTTATTTTGTGTACCCCTTGACTACTTATTGAGAATATAGATGATTTTTACTACTTCTGTCTTTTGACCTTCCTACTAGCTTTATACATGGTTGATTTACTATCTTTATTGTATATTTGCTTTTATCGATGAGATTTTTCCTCTGTAATTTTCATGTTCTAGTTGTGACCTTTTTTTTGTTTTGTTTTGTTTTTTTGCTTAGAGAGTTCCCCTTAACATTTCTTGTAAAGCTGGCTTGGTGGTGCTGAACTCTTTTAGTTTTTGCTTGTCTGTAAAACTTTTGATCTCTCCATCAAATCTGAATGAAAGCCTTGCTGGGTAGAGTATTCCTGATTGGAGGTTTTTCCTTTCATCACTTTAAAGTGGGTGGCTGTGCAGCTGGGGATCCTGGATCTAGTGTCCACCTGCTGGTAGGCAGGACAGGTTCCTGACATGGCTGGCTGCAGGGTCCTGGGTGTCCCAAAGCTGGCGCTGGCCCACTGATGAATGGGGCTCAATCTCAAGGGTGGCCGGCTGACGGGTCCAAGGTGTCTCAGAGCTGGTGGTGTAAACCTGCTGGAGGGCAGGGCCAGGGCCCTTGGGGTCCCAAGGCTGCTGCTGGCCCACTGGTGGGTGGAGCCAGTTCCCAGGGTTTCTGGCTGCAGAGCCCTGGGGGACCAGAGCTGGTGTCAGCCACTGGTCTGTGGGGCCAGATCTTGAGCAGCTGGTTCAGGGGCCCAGGGTTTCCCAGAGTTGTCCTGCTGGTGGATAGGGCCAGGGCCCAAGGGTCTCAGGGCTGGTGCTGGGTGTTTGTAGGTGGGCTGTGTCCTGACACAGCAAGATGCAGGACTGCAGTTGTCCTGGGGCTCATGTCTACCCACTGGTGGGAAGGGCTGGGTCCTGAGGCCTCTGGCTATAGGGCCTTGGGGGTCATGAAGCTGGTGCTGGCCTGTTGGTGGGTAGGCTGGGTTCTAACATGGCAAATTGTCGTACTTTAGTGGTCCTGGGGCTGATAGCCTGTTAGTGGGCAGGGCTAGGTTCTGGGGTCTCTGGCTGCGGGGTCCTGGGGGGTCCCAGGGTTGGTGCCAACCCTCTAGCAGGTGGAGTCTGGGCCCAGGCTGTCCTGGAGCTATTGCCTGCCCACTGGTGTGTAGAGTTGGGTCCTAAGGTCTCTGGCTGCAAGGCTCTGGGTGTACCAGAGTTGGTGTTATGCCCACTGCTGAGCAAAGCCAGGTCTCAACAACTAGCTGTTGGACCTTGGGGCTCTGAGGCTAGTTCTGGTGCACTGATGGGTGGGACCAGATCCTGGGCCCTCTGGTGGGCAGGGTCAGGTACCAGGGCAGCTGGGGGCTTAGGGGTTCCTAAGGCAGCCAATCTGCTAGTGGGTGAGGCTGTGCCCCTGCCTGGCTAACTGCTTGGCCTCAGGCATCCCAGTACTTGTACCAACATGCTGATGATCAGGGCTGGGTCCCAGCACTAATACGCTCGGAGGACTCAAAAATGGCACTTGTGGGCTTCCTTGCTGGTGCAGTGGTTGAGAGTCTGCCTGCCAATGCAGGGGACGTGGGTTCGTACCCCGGTCTGGGAAGATCCCACATGCCGCGGAGCGGCTAGGCCCATGAGCCGTGGCCGCTGAGGCTGCGCGTCCGGAGCCTGTGCTCCGGAGAGGCCACAACAGTGAGAGGCCCACATACCGCAAAAAACAAAAATGGCACTTGTCAGCACCAGTGTCCTCGTGGTAGAACACATTCCCCATAATGGCTGCTACCAGTGTGTGCGTCCCCAGAGTGACCTCCAGTTGCTTCCTGTCTCTCTGGGAGGCTCTCCAAGATCAGCAGGTGGGTCTGACCCAGGCACCTTTCAAATTACTGCTTCTGCTCTGAATCTTGGAGCGTGTGAGATTTTGTGTGTACCCTTAAAGAGTGGACTCTCTATTTCCTACAGCCCTTTGTTTCTTCCAAAAGTAAGCACCACTGGCTTTCAAAGCCAAACGTTCTGGGGGCTTATCTTCCTGGTGAAAGACCCCCAGGCCCGAAGCTGGGGAGCCCAATGTGGGGTGGACCTCTCACTCCTTGGGGAGAACCTCTGCAATTGTAATTATGCTCCCATTTGTGGGTCGCCCACCCAAGAGTATGAGTTTTGACTATACAGCATTTCTGCCCCTCCTACCCATTTCACTGTGGTTCTTTCTTTATATCTTTAGTTGCAGAAGATCTTTTCTGCTAGTCTCCAGGTCTTTCTCATCAATAATTGCTCTGTAAATAGCTATCATTTTGGTGTGCCTGTGGGAGGAGGTGAGCTCAGGGTCTTCCTACTCTGCCATCTGGGCCACTCTCCCCACTTTTTGTTCTTTTTAACTAGAATTGATGCCATAATTTTTAAATTTTAGTCACTTATTATTTTGTAAGTCATAATATGAGTAGAAAAGATATGTTGTCAGTGTAATAGGACACTAGAAATGAGTGCAATAAGAAAGGCGCTTTTTTTTTTTTTTTTTTTGCGGTACACGGCCTCTCACTGTTGTGGTCTCTCCCGTTGCGGAGCACAGGCTCTGGACGCGCAGGCTCAGCGGCCATGGCACATGGACCCAGCTGCTCCGCAGCACGCGGGATCCTCCCGGACCGGGGCACAAACCCACATCCCCTGCATCGGCAGGTGGACTCTCAACCACTGCGCCACCAGGGAAGCCCAAGAAAGGAGCTTTGACATGTATACACTGATGGGGATAATATTGATGACTAATAAGAACCTGCTGTATAAAAAAATAAATAAAATAATTTTTTTTAAAAAAGGAGCTTTACCTGGAATTAAAATTGCACCCACTACTATTTTCTTTTAATTTTTATTGGAGTGTAATTGATTTACAATGTGTTACTTTCAGCAAAGTGAATCAGTTATACATATACATATATCCCCTCTTTTTTAGCTTCTTTTCCCATATAGGCCATTACAGAGTATTGGGTAGAGTTCCCTGTGCTATACAGTAGGTCCTTATTAGTTATCTATTCTATATATAGTAGTGTGTATGTGTCGATCCCAATCTTCCAATTTATCCCTCCCCCTCCTTACCCCCCAGTAACCATAAGTTTATTTTTTACATCTGTAACTCTATTTTTGTTTTATAGATAAGTTCATTTGTAGCCTTTTTTTATATTCCACATATAAGCAATGTCATATGATATTTGTCTTTCTCTGTCTGACTTATTTCACTCAGTATGACAATCTCTAGATCCATCCATGACTTACTTCACTCAGTATGACAATCCCTAGGTCCATCCATGTTGCTGCAAATGGCATTATTTTGTTCTTTTATTTATGGCCAAGTAATATTCCATTGTATATATGTACCACATCTTCTTTATCCACTCCTCTGTTGATGGACACTTAGGTTACTTCCATGTCCTGGCTGTTGTGAATAGTGCTGCAATGAACATTGTGGTACATGACTCTTTTTGAATTATGGCTTTCTCAGGGTATATGCCCAGTAGTGCGATTGCTGGGTCATATGGTAGTTCTATTTTTAGTTTTTTAAGGAACCTCCATACTGTTCTCCATAGTGACGGTATCAATTTACATTCCCACCAACAGTGTAGGAGGGTTCCCTTTTCTCCACACCCTCTCTAGCATTTATTGTTTGTAGATTTTTTTTTCTTTTTTTTTTTTTGTGGTACGCAGGCCTCTCACCGTGTGGCCTCTCCTGTTGCGGAGCACAGGCTCTGGACGCGCAGGCTCAGCGGCCATGGCTCACGGGCCCAGCTGCTACGCAGCATGTGGGATCTTCCTGGACCGGGGCACGAACCAGTGTCCCCTGCATTGGCAGGCGGACTCTCAACCACTGCGCCACCAGGGAAGCCCCTCATTGTAGTTTTGATTTGCATTTCTCTAATAATTAGTGATGTTGAGCATCTCTTCATGTGCCTCTTGGCCATCTGCATGTCTTCCTTGGTGAAATGTCTATTTAGGTTTTCCACCCATTTTTTAACTGGATTGTTTGTTTTTCTGATATTGAGCTACATGAGCTCTTTGTATATTTAGGAGATTAATCCTTTGTCTGTTGTTTCATTTGCAAATATTTTCTCCCATTCTGAGGGTTGTCTTTTTTGTCTTGTTTAGGGTTTCCTTTGCTGTGCAAAAGCTTTTAAGTTTAATTAAGTCCCATTTGTTTATTTTTGTTTTTATTTCTTTTACTCTAGGAGGTGGGTCAATAAAGATCTTGCTGTGATTTATGTCAAAGAGTGTTTTTCCTAGTTTTCCTCTGAAAGTTTTATAGTGTCTGGTCGTACATTTAAGTCCTTAATCCATTTGGAGTTTATTTTTGTGCATGGTGTTAGGGAGTGTTCTAATTTCATTCTTTTACATGTAGCTGTCCAGTTTTCCCAGCAGCACTTATTGAAGAGGCTGTCTTTTCTCCATTGTATTTTCTTGCCTCCTATGTCGTAAATTAGGTGCCCATATGTGCATGGGTTTATCTCTGGGCATTCTATCCTGTACCATTGCTCTATATTTCTGTTTTTGTGCCAGTACCATACTGTCTTGATTACTGTAGCTTTATGGTATAGTTTGAAGTCGGGGAGCCTGATTCCTCCAACTCTGTTTTTCTTTCTCAAGATTGCTTTGGCTATTTGGGGTCTTTTGTGTTTCCATATGAATTGTAAGATTTTTTTGTTCTAATTCTGTGAAGAATGCCATGGGTAGTTTGATAGGGATTGCATTGAATCTGTAGATTGCTTTGGTTAGTATAGTCATTTTCACAATATTGATTCTACCAATCCAAGAACATAGTATATTTCTCCATCTGTTTATGTCATCTTTGATTTCTTTCATCAGTGTTTTATAGTTTTCTGAGTACAGTCTTTCTCCTCCTTAGGCAGGTTTATTCCTAGGTATTTTATTCTTTTTGTTGCAGTAGTAAATGGGAGTGTTTCCTTAAGTTCTCTTTCTGATTTTTTGTTGTTGGTGTATAGGAATGTCAGAGATTTCTGTGCATTAATTTTGTATCCTGCAACTTTACCAAATTCATTGATTCATTCTAGTAGTTTTGTGGTAGCATTTTTAGGATTTTCTATGTATAGTATCATGTCATTGGCAAATAGTGACAGTTTTACTTCTTCTTTTCCAATTTGTATTCCTTTTATTTCTTTTTCTTCTCTGATTGCTGTGGCTAGGACTTCCAAAACTCTGTTGAATAAGAGTGGCGAGAGTGAACATCCTTGTCTTGTTCCTGATCTTAGTGGAAGTGCTTTCAGTTTTTCACTATTGAGTATGATGCTTTCTGTGGGTTTGTCATATATGGCCTTTATTATGTTAAGGTAGGTTCCCTCTATGCCCATTTTCTGGAGAGTTTTTATCATAAATGGGTGTTGAATTTTGTCAAAAGCTTTTTCTGCATCTATTGAAATGATCATATGGTTTTCATTCCTTAATTTGTTAATGCGGTGTATCACATTGATTGAGAAAAATAACATTTTTAAAAATGAAGGATAAAGGCCACTTTTTCTTAGTAGCTTACTCAAGCAAATTATCTCAGTGATAAATTAAAACCCTTGAATGGTCTGAATCTATCACTTTTGGTCTAAACTTACAACATTTAATGTTAAAGGTAGGAGTCATTTCCCATTTAGCCTCCCTCTCAGTTCAGTTCAATCAAGCTGTGCTACAGAAACTGGCTTACACTCTGCTTATGAGCCCAACTGTTAACTCCAAGTTCTAACCCTGCTTACCCTGTCAGTCTCACCCTCCTAGGTAATTCAAAGGGCAGAACAATCAAATAGGCTGCTATGATTGTTAAAAGCCCAAGCCACCTTATGCAGACAAGTAAGTTCCACCACTCCTGAATGGACCTTGTATTAATTATGGTAAATATTCCTAGCTGCTGTTACCTAATCCCTGAAATCTCAGTGGATTTGAAACTGTAACTCAGATTGGGACTTGAACCCAGCAAAAACCCAGATTGAGACTTGAGCCCATGGGCCGGGACTCAAACCCAGGCAAAAACCGGATTGGGACTCAAACCCAGGGTTTTTTAACTGAGATCACACACCTGGTCTCAGGACTTAATGAAGCTCGGGTTCTTTTTTTAAAATTTATTTATTTTGGGCTGTGTTGGGTCTTCATTGCTGAGCACGGGCTTTCTCTAGTTGCGGCGAGCAGGGGCTACTCTTCGTTGTGGTGCGTGGGCTTCTCATTGCGGTGGCTTCTCATGTTGAGGAGCACGGGCTCTAGGCACGTGGGCTTCAGTAGTTGTGGCTCGCGGTCTCTAGAGTACAGACTCAGTCATTATGGCGCATGGGCTTAGTTGCTCCGCAGCATGTGGGATCTTCCTGGACCAGAAATTGAACCTGTTTCCCCTGCATTGGCAGGCAGATTCTTATCCACTGCGCCACCAGGGAAGCCCGAAGCTTGGATTCTTGTTGTCTTGTCACAGAAAGAATTCAGTGAGAGACAAAGTGATAGGTAAGAAGTGGATTTACTTAGAAACACACTCCACAGACAGAGCGTGGGCCATCTCAGAAGGCAAGAGTGGCCCTCAGGGTATGGGGTTGTCAGTTTTTATAGGGGTGGGTAATTTCATAGGCTAATGAGTGGGAGGAATATTCCAGCTATTTTGGAGAAGGGGTGGGGATTCCAAAAATTAGGCCAGCACCTACTTTTTGACCTTTATGGTCAGCCTTGGAACTGTCATGGCACCTGTGAGTGTGTCATTTAGCTTGCTGATGTGTTACAATGAGCGTATCCTGAGGCTTAAGGTCTAGTGAACTTGTCCGCCTTCTTGGACCTGTTGGTTCTAATCAGTTTATATTGTGTCCTCGGGCTATGTCATTCTTTTAAAAGTTGTGCCCTGCCCCCTCCCCTCCTGTTTCAGCTTAACAAATTCTGATGTGGGTCAGGAATAATGAGGACTCTGCCCCATTCATTCAGGGATTCAAGCTCCTTCCATCAAACAGCTCATTGTCCTCTGCTGGATCCTTTCTGCATTTTGCCAAGACAAAGGAAAAGAGAAAGCATGGGGGATAAATAGCATGGGAGATTTTTCTGGGGCTTGAAATGGCATACATCAGTTCCTCACACATCTCACTGACCAGACTATAGGCACATGCCCCCACATAGCTGAAGGGATGCAGGGAAATGTAACTTAGCTATATGCTAAGGAAAAGAGGATGTTTGTTATCTATTGCTATGTAACAAATTATCCCCAAACTTAGTGGCTTAAAACAATCCTTTGTTATCTCTTAATTTCTGTGGGGTAGGGATTTGGGAGATTAGTCAGGTGGTTCTGCCTTGGAGCCTCTCATGAGGTTGCGGTCATCTGAAGGCTTGACTGGAGCTGGAGGATCTACTTCCAGGGTGGTTTATTCATAGCTGACATGTTAACTCTGGCTGCTGGAGGAGGCCTCAGTTCCTCCCAACATAGGCTTTCCCACTGGGCTGCCTGCGTGTCCTTGGCCATAGCAGCTGGCTTCCCCCAAAGTGAGCAATCCAAGAGAACAAGGTATATAAGCCACAAGCCCTTTGTGACCCACTACACAAGGGTGTGGATGCTAGGAGAGGATGTCTGTGGGCTATCTTGTAAATTGGCTACCACCTGCGTTTGGTGAATATCTGACACAAGTCTGTTTCAGGCAGTTTGATACTGTGATTTATGGTAAGAAATATATATTTGGTCTTCCTCTCCCTTTCTGGCACAGAGCTCCTAAAACCCTTGTAATTATCCTAAGTGATAAGAGGGATAAATGTATCTTTTGTTATGTTAATGAGGTGACTTTTGGACCACCCTTAGGTAACCTAAGGGAATCAACCCCTTGATTGGAACTTTCAGCCCCACCCAGCAACCTCAGGGAGGGGGAAAAGGGCTGGAAGTTGAATTCATTTCCAATGGCCAATGATTTAATCAATCGTGCCTATGCAGTGAAGCCTCCATAAAACCCAAAAGAACATTTTTCAGAGATTCCACATTGGTGAATACGTGATTTGGGGAGAGTGGTGCACTGAAAGAAAGCATGGAAGCTCCTGGCCCTTCCCCATACTTTGTGCTATGTATCTCTTATCTGGCTGCTTCTGAATTATATCCTTTTCTATTAAACCACTGATCTAGTAAGTAAAATGTTTGAGCCCTGTGAGCCACTCTAGCAAATTAATTGAAGTCAAGGAAGAGTCTTGAGAATGTGTGATTTACAGCCAGCTGGTCAGAAGTACAGGTAACAACCCGAGCTTGTGAATGGCATCTGAAGTTGGAGGGATAGGGGGATGGCAGTTGTGTAGGACTGAACCCTTAACCTGTGCAATCTGATGTTATCTCTGGGTAGTGTCAGAATTGAATTGAACTGTAGGACGCCCAGCTGGTATCTGGAGAATTAGCAGATGCTGTGTGGGATACTCACCCCACCCCCACCCCCCACCCCCCCGCACACACTGAAAATTGAGTCTCAGAATGATTTTAGGCAGAAAGGTCGGACACAATCAGCAAGACAACTTAGCGGTTATCTACCTGATTTATTAGCACTAGTTTGACGAAATCAATGGTAAAGTTAATATGCCTAAGGAAACTAGACTCAACCCTCTTATATATAGTACAAATGCTTCTCTCATTATTACATTTTTTACAGTGGCACAAATCCCTCCAAAACTCATCCCCCGCCCCAGAACTTCCATCATAAAAAAGTCATAAAAATATGTAAAGCCATAAAGTATTAGGGGAATAATTTCTTTTATAAATCCTCCTAGGGTGGGAAAGGTTCTTAAAAATATGAACTAAATTAAAAATTGGTACATTAACTATATAAAAATATGAACTAAATTAAAAATGGATACATGAACTATATAAATATTTTAAACACCATAAACAAAGTAAAAAAATGACAGTTGGAAAAAACTCACTTGTAAGACAAATACAGCCAATTTCCCTAATCCACCCCCCCTAAATTTTTTAAGTCACTAATAAAATTAAAAATTTAGAAGAAAAACAATTTGCAATAAAATGTGTCACAATCTACTAAAATGGCCTTAGGGATTAAAAATGGAAGGAACCCATAAACACAAAGAGAATGAGAGAAGAGACAAAGCAGGCAAGAAGTATTAAATAAATTTTAGAAGCTGGAAAGTGCCTACATGAAAGAAAGCAAAGAAGCAAACCTGTTTGCCCTGCACAAACTTAGAAAGGCTAGGGTGCATGGCAAGACCAAAAAAAAAAAGTTTTGTTGTCAGCCTACATAAGAACTCAAACCCTGAGATTCCCCCCCAACTCTACACAGCCAGAGTCATGCATAACTTAAAAATTTTTGCTAGTGTGCACATACACATTCACAACAATGAGTTTTCAATTTGGAGAGTTGATTCTAAATAATATATTTTCAAGTCTTTATAATAAATAGCATTAGGTAACAAGGAAACATCATAGTATGGCTTCACATGGTCATCAAAGATTCTGTGACAAATCTACTTTCATCCCTTCCACACTAGCCCAGTAGTCCAGGAGAAACACGTGAGCTGGACAAAAAGCATTTTTGCTAGACCCACAACTGTCATTTTCTGGATCAATCACATCACATACTCCTTTGTTCTTAGAAAATAAGAGAACTGGATTAGAAAATCTTCTCCTGGACTAATATTTTACCCTAAAAGGATATTTCAAAGCTAAAGCTAATTTTATGAAATTTTTACATTTGTCTTCAAAGATCAGTCACACCATTATAGCCATGTACATATGCTGAGTCCTCCATGGGGAGAAAAAACAAAAACCTCCCAAATTATGAACTCCACCTTCAAACATTCCAACAAATATGTTTTTAAAATAAGTCAAATACAGAATTCAGACCATGCAACAATGTCTTTTATTATGTATGGGTTTTTAAAATTATTTCTGCAATCTCTCCATACACACGCAAAAAAAAGTATTGTTTTGCATATTGGAACTTGCAGACCTGATCACTGCATAGAGAAGGGAAAATGATCCCTACAATACACTTAACCAGGAGGCCAATTCATCTGCCGACCTCCAAGAACATGGAGATGAACATGATAGACAGACTGTCCCCCATCTGAACCTTCATTCACCACCATTCGATAACCCTTCTTCAGGCCCAGATCAGCAGCACATTTCTTGCCAACAATCATTAAATGTCCAAGAAGCTGGAAAAAAAAAAAAAAAAAGTTTCTTAAGCAATGGTAATTTACAACTTCTTGTCATCATGTAACAAACTACCAAGTTGAAATATTAAATTAAAAGACTGCCAAACTGAAACAGACTTTGGGCAAATATTTGGAAACACTTTTAATCCTAAAATAATATAATCTACAATTAAAAACCCAGTAAGGTTAGGTATTGAAATTAGTATTAGGTAATTACTAATTTCAATAAACATATTAGAGACAAAAATCTGCTCAATTAAAACAATTTTTAGGGCTTCCCTGTGGTGCAGTGGTTGAGAGTCCGCCTGCCGATGCAGGGGACACGGGTTCGTGCCCCGGTCCGGGAAGATCCCACATGCCACAGAGCGGCTGGGCCCGTGAGCCATGGCCGTCTGGAGCCTGTGCTCCGCAACGGGAGAGGCCACAACAGTGAGAGGCCCGCGTACCGCGAAAAAAAAAAAAAAAAAACTTTTTAAAATCGTATTCCAAGTGGTATTTAAGTTTTCTTAATAAGGCACGATACCTTGCTTGCTTGTTACGGGGGAGTGTATCAGTCGGGATAGAATTGGTTATGCTGTGGTAACAAACCACCTCCAAATCTGGTTTACAACAAACATACATTTCTTGTGTTTACTACATCTTCATCACAAGTTGACCAGGCTCTATATTCTACATCTTTTTCACTTTGAAACCCATGCTGATGGAACAGTCTCTGTATGATAACAGTGGCAGAGGCAAGAGAGAACATGGCAAACCGGGTGCTAGCTCTTAAAGTTTCTATTCAAAAGACATGTATCACTTCTGTTTGTACTCACTGGCCAAGTTAAGTCATACGACCAGGCCCAACATCAGTGAGCTCAGAAATATAATGTACCCCTAAATAAAATAGTATTTATGAACAATTATATAATCTACTACAAAGAGCACCAGGAAAAATTTTAATTGAGGCCAGTACCTCCTAGCAAAATCAAATAATTATTTTTCTTTAACGGCATTAACAGAAGAGCCAATGAACCCTCTCCTGTACGATAACACTATTTCTTACTTAAGGAAAAATTAGTCTCACCAACTAATCCTTGCTTAGAACCCTTTTTTGTTTAAAAATTTGTGGTGATGACTTCTTTTGGGCATCATTCTGGGATTGTTGGTGGGAGTGTAGTTTTGACCACAGAAGGCTAGGAAATGGGTAAGAAAATACACTAATCAGTCAACACTAAAGATACTCCATTTCAAAGGCTGAAAATTAATTTCCTATTTTCCATGCCAAACTATGTCCAATTACATTGCTCAACATAGTATATCAGAGGTTCTGCATAAGACTGAATGAAAATAGTAAGGTTCTCTAATAATAAAAACTCTAAAAATATGGAACTACATCTAATGTGAATATACATCTTTTCTCTTTATCAAATTCTCAGGGAGAAATGAAAGTCTAAAGATGAAATTTGTTTTGTAAACTTAAGCCCAGAGAGCATTTGAATAAAGGAATTAAAATCCAAAAAAAAAAAGAATTTGTGGTGATAGATGTAAACAAGACTTACTGTGATCATTTTCTTTTTGAAAATAAAAAAATTATTTATTTATTTGGCTACGCCAGGTCTTGGTTGCAGCACTCGGGATCTTCGTTGAGGCATGTGGGATCTACTTCCCTGACTGGGGATTGAACCCAGGCCCCCTGCATTGGGAGCGCAGAGTCTTACCCACTGGACCACCAGGGAAGTCCCACGGTGATCATTTTGTAGTACATACATATATCAAATCATTTTGTTATATACTTAAATCTAATATGTTATATGCCAATTATATCTCATTAAAAAATCAAATTACTTATACATTGCATTGAACCCCTGATGATTTTCTGATTTTCCTCAGTAATGCCCTCAGGAAAATGAAAATGTGATATCACTTTAAAGTCAAAATTTAGTCTCCCAATTTAAAAAGCAAGAAAATTAATCATGTTAGTAAATGTACTTACACTTTCATCGTCATCTTCTGCTGCAGAAATCTGGGATATATGTTTCTTGGGTATCACCAGAAAATGTGTTGGTGCTTGAGGGGAAACGTCATGGAAAGCAAGACACTGGAATAGGGGGGGAGGGGAAATCAAGATTTTCGTATATAATCTTACAGCCTAAACTTATCATTCTTTCACACTAACCCCATGGGAAACACTGTAATAAATGCTAGGAAATCAGAATTGGACACAACACATGTGGTCCTCTGGTCCTTTTCATGGAAATTACAGTCTAATGGTATCTTTTTGAATTATAGTTTTGTCCGGGTATATGCCTAGGAGTGAGATTGCTGGATCATATGGTAACTCTATTTTTAGTTTTCTGAGGAACGTCCATACTGTTCTCCATAGTGGCTGCACCAATTTACATTCCCACCAACAGTGTTGGAGGTTCCCTTTTCTCCACACCCTCTCCAGCATTTATTTGTAGACTTTTTGATGATGGCCATTCTGACTGTTGTGAGGTGGTACCTCATTGTATTTTCGATTTGCATTTCTCTAATAATTAGTGATGTTGAGCATCTTTTCATGTGCCTGTGGCCATCTGTATGTCTTCTTTGGAGAAATGTCTCTTCTGCCCATTTTCCCATTGGGTTGTTTGTTTTTTTGTTGTTGAGCTGTATGAGCTGTTTGTATATTTTGGAAATTAAGCCCTGTGGGTCATATCATTTGCAAATATTTTCTCCCATTCCGTAGGTTGTCTTTTCGGTTTTCTTTTTTTATGGTTTCCTTTGCTGTGCAAAAGCCTGAAGCCTGTAAGTTTGATTAGGTCCCATTTGTTTATTTTTGCTTTTATTTCTATTGCCTTGGGAGACTGACCTAAGAAAACATTGGTACAATTTATGTCAGAGAATGTTTTGCCTGTGTTCTCTTCTGTGAGTTTTATGGTGTCACGTCTTATGTTTAAGTCTTTAAACATAAGCCATTTAAGCCATTTTGAGTTTATTTTTGTGCATGGTGTGAGGGTGTGTTCTAACTTAATTGATTTATATGCAGCTATCCAACTTTCCCAGCGCCACTTAAAGGAAATCTTTTGATTCACGTCCCCACCTTCCCTAGGTCAGGAGTCCTGGTTGTGCAATTTGGTTTTTTTCCTTTATGGTGGTGATCACTTTTGTAATGAGAAATTTGCTGATATTTGACCAACACCGATTTCTTCCAACTTTACTCAATTACTTAATAAATATATCTATTCTCTTTTGTAGAAATGAAGAGCATAAGTAACATTTAGACAAATTACATACCACTTGAATGGTTTTGAATCTCTTGTTCTCTACTGAAGGTGGAAGCTGTTTAATAGAACCTATCCCAGCTTAACTGTCTCAGGAGTTATTCTACTTGGTACTCTGTACAAAAATGCTGTATCATTTAGATTGCTTCATGCTGTTACACCCTGGAACTTTGATGGCTCAAAAGTCAGTATTTCAACGATCATTTATTAAAAGAAACTTAAAATATTTTTAAAGAAATACACATTACTTACAACAAAAGAACTCCCCTAACGGACAAATAAAGATATTTAAATAAATTCACCTCGAGGTAGGTGTTCTGAATCTAAGAACGCTACTGGTAGCATAAAATCTTTCCTTATATTCCATATTTCATAAAGCTAATTTATTAAAGTGCACAAACCTTGTATCTAAATCAGCCAACCTGTCCAGCTTTATGTGAGATCCATAAATATAACCGCCCACTAAATATTTTATACAAGATGTCTCGAAGTCAAATGAACTTGGCCTTTCTAAAACAGTTTCACCTAGAGTGAAGTCAACAAAAACGACATTCTTAATCCCTTGGCATAAAATTGCTTCCTGAAAATATAAAAGGAACCATTCTTCCCGGGAGGGGCCAAAGGAAAGCAAATCCGAGATGCAGGCCCACTCTCATCTCAGGAGTCCTAGGCCCGAGAATGGGCGGCGGGGGTGGGTCCGGGTGGCGTTGGCTAGCGGCCCTCGCCCAGGCCCAGCGCGTCTGTGCCGCCCCCAGGCCGTTCGCCCCCGGCCCTCTAGCGCAAGGCGGCGGGGAGAGGCGCCCGGGAGCTCCCGGGCAGGCCGGCTGCGCGCGGGAGATCGCGGAGATTGGGCCCGAGTCAGGGTGCGATCAGGTTTCTGCCTGTCAGGCAGAGCGCGGGCGAGATTGTCAGATTCCTGACACAGGAGAGGTCCGAGGCAGTCGGGGAGCAGGCGAGCGCTCATGCCGAGGACCCGGCGCGCCCACAACAAGCACCCAGACCCCGCAGCGCGGGCCCGCGGGCGCCCGGCGGCCTGGCCAGCGCTCCGGGCTGATAACGCGTAACCGGAGCGCAGGCACGCGCCGGCCGGCCGCCTCGGAGCGGCCGCGGCCCAGCCCGCTGGCTGTGGGCCCGAGGCAGAGGCCGCGCGAGGCGGCCCGCTGCCTTCCCTTCTCCGCGGCGCACCCCCACCCCGACTCTTCCCTTCCCTTCCCACTACGGGAAACCCGCGTGTCCACAGGCGGCTGCCCCGCCTCAGCCCACGAGCGAGGCGGCGCCCGGTGCCTACCTGGTCATCCTCATAAATGATTTTGGCTGGGATTTCCTTGCGAATGATCTTCCCGAAGATCGTGTCGCCACCAGGCCGAGCGGCCTGAGCCTTAGCGATCTCATCTGCCATCTCGGCCTCCCTCCCGCGCGGCTGGCCGGGGAGAAGGTCGGGAGGAGGGAGGAGCCGTGGGAGCTGGCAGAGGGCGGGAGCTGGCGGCCAAGCCCGCTAGGGGACCGCTGCTCTCTTGCCCCGGCAGCTCGTGCGCGTGCGCACTGGCGACGTGCGCTGGGCTGCTGCGGGCGCGCGGCAGCTCTAGGGGAATCGCTGGGCGCGACTAAGCTGGAGGGCGGTTCCTGATTGGAGGCCCGAGGGTTCCGCACCAAGGTCGTTTTTCTTCCTTTCTAGTCTCTCGGGGAGCGGTGTTACTACAGTAAGCCCTTTGCTTAACTTATGGATGCTTGTAGGAAAAATCGGATACTGTAACTGAAAAGATTTGATAACCTAAGCAGTACTGGCCGTTTTTGCTGGCAGAGGCACCATGATAACTTCATTTGTCAGCTACATAGGTCTTAACTCCAGCAAGTAAGCCCTCCTGCATCCGTTTTTTTCCCTCCCTCTAGCAGTGGTTCGCAATCTTGACTGCACGTTAAAATCACTTGGGGAGCATGTAAAACGTCCCCGGGAACTTGGCCACACCTCAGGTCAGTTAAATCAGACTCTCTGGGGGTGAGAGACCCAGGCATCAGTAGTTTGTAAACCTCCCTAGACTGTTCTGCAAAGAATTATTCCCAGCATTAATCAGCATAATGTAAGATGCCCCACCTTAAAAGAACAACACCTTTCCTAACCCCACATACCCCTCCATGTCTTTGCTCCTTTTTAAAAGAGTTTTCTATATATTGTGTACACTTTACCTTTCTTTTTTGAAACCATTTGCCTCTTGTCAAGGTCACTAAGGACCTCCACTTACAAAATCCTATAGGCAATTCCAATTATACTTGACCCCTTGGCAACATTTGCCACTGTTGACCATGCCCTCTTTTCAGCAAAAGCCTTCACTCTCCTACCTTTCTGGATGCTATTTCTCCTTCATAGTGAGCCTTCTGTTCCAGGTCTTTCAATGCATGCCATTCTTTGCCCTCTTCTCTAACACTTAATCTCCAAGTGTCCTTATTATGAAAAATTATACCTTTAGCACTTTGCCTTGGCAAAATTATTGATAGTGGTCCCCTTTAATCACAAAAGTGTCCTATTTGGTACTTTTGGTATTAAAGACATTCCTGAGACAATTGGTGAAATCTAAATAATGCATACAAATTAGGAAATAGTTTTGAAAGTCTTGTTAATTTCCTCACATACATATAGCAAAATTATCAAAATCAGTTGATCTGGGGTGGGGCTCTATAATTTAGGTTTCTAACAGTTTCCAGGTGATGCAGTTGCTGCTAACCTGGGAACTACACTTTGAGAACCACTGATGTAAGAGAATGTCTTTTTTGTAGGAGAAAAACCTACTGAAGTGTTTAGGAGTATAGCAGTATTGTGTCTGCAACTCACTTTCAAACAGTAAAGAGATCCCCAAAAAAGAAAAGGATAAAGCAACTGTAGTAAAATGTTAACAGTAGGGGAAACTGAGTGAAAGGTATTTGCAAATTCAATCATTCTTGCAACTTTTCTGTAAGACTGAAATTGTCAAAATTAAAAAATGAATATATACTGGGTTGGGTAGTAAATAATATTGTCATCTTTCACTAAGAGGCTTTGCTATCTACAGAGTAATGACTCCAGTATTTATCTCCCAACTTCTTAATTCCAGATTGGTGTATGATACATATTTCTGCCTACTCACCACCTTCAGTAGGATGTCTACCAGGCACTTCAAATTTATTTTTACTCCCTCACAACAAACAATCTAAAAACCTCTTCCTGCAGCATTTTACATCTACTATGATACCATGCACCAAATTGTGCAAGCCAAAAGCCTTGCAATCATCAACTCTTCTTTGTGGATTTTCAACACATATGAATCTAATCACTTCTCACCTCCTCGACTCCACCACCCTAATCCAAGCCTCTATCATATCTTGCCTGGAGTACTTCAAAAGCCTCCTAGTTTGCCTATCTGCTTCTACTCTAGTCTATTTGCTATACAGTAGCCAAGATAACTTTTATAAAATATAAATCATGATGTCACTCTCCTGATGGTAAGGCATTTCATCATAGAATTAAATATAAAATCCTAAACTTGGCTTATAAGCTATTAAGCAATCGGGCCCATGGCTGCTTCTCCTACTTCATTTCCTTCCATTTCATCCTTATTGACCAGCTTCACCCAAAGTGGGTATGAGAGGCAGAAGATTTCCATGTCCTAATCCCTGGAGCCTGTGAATATGTTACTTTACATGGTAAAGGGGATGTGCAGATATGATTAAGTTAAGGGTCTTCAGGTGGGGAGATTCCTCAATTATCCAGGTGGGCCCAGTGTAATCACATGGACCCCTTTAAATGAAAGAGGGATACGGGACAGTGAGACTCAGACAAGGAGATATGATGATGGAAGCAGGGGTGAGAATCAAAGATTGAAGATGCTCCACTGTTGACTTAGAAGATGGAAGGGGCCACAAGCAGATGACATTCTGGAAGTCAGAAGTCCAAATTGGGTTTCACTGGGCTAAAATCATGGTGTCAGCAGGGCTGCATTCCTTCTAAAGGCTCTGGGGGAGACCTGTTCCCTTGCCTTTTCTGTCTTGTAGAGGCCACCTGTGTCCCTGGGCTTCTGGCCCTTCCTCCATCTTCAAAGACCACAGAAGAGCATCTGCAAACCTCTCTCTGACTCTGCTTCCTTCTTCCACTTATAAAGATCCTTGTGTTGGGACTTCCCTGGTGGTCCAGTGGTAAAGAATCTGCCTTCCAATGCAGGGGATGCGGGTTCTATCCCTGATTGGGGAACTAGGATCCCACATGCCACGGGGCAGCCAGGCCAGCGTGCCACAACTACTGAGCTCAAGCGCCTCAACTAGAGAGCCTGCATGCTGCAAACTACAGAGCCCACTTGTTCTGGATTCTGCGCGCCACAACTACAGAGCCCGCCCGCCCTGGAGCCTGCGTGCCACAGCTAGAGAAGAGGAAAACCGCACGCCACAACTAGAGAGAAGCCCATGTGCTGTAACGAAAGATCCCGCATGCCTCAATGAAGACCCCGGGTGCCACAACTAAGACCCGACACAGCCAAAAATAAATATAAATAAATAAATAACTAATAAGTAAATCTTAAAAAAAAAGATCCTGTGTTTACATTGGGCCCATCAGACAACCCAGGATAACCTTCCCATCTTAAAATCCTTAATTTAATCACATCTGCAAAGCCCCTTTTGTCATAAATGGTAATAACATATTCAAAAGTCCCTAGGATTTAAATAGGGACATGTTTTGGAAGCCATTAGTCTGCCTACCACATAGTCCATGACCTTACATGATGAACATGTAGGAATTTCCTGTTCAGTTCTGGGTCCCGCACTTTGAGATGCCAACAAACCAAGACATATTCCCAGAACAACCAGAATAGTCGCTTCTTTTATGGAACAGCTCAAGGAACCATACAGATTTACCTAAGAGAAGAGAAGCTTCAGAACTGAATTGATTTTTGGGCACTATGGAAACTGTACTTTCAAATATTGGCAGATAAGCGGCTTTAGTTAACTGAATACAGGACCCTAGTTAGCCAGAAATTATAAAAATAAATTATGAATGTTTAGGAGATTGGGCTGTGATTCTAAACTGAAAATGAAAATTGGCATCTTTGACTCATTCATTAGCAGTCAGAAGGCACTACTATACAATGTCACAAGATCATCTAATTTGTTGTTTCCTGGATAAAAGACAGTATCCAGAATATTTGGTTTAATTGCTTATGTTAAACACTCTTTTGCAAATCCAATTCATTTTAATTTTTAAAAAGTCAACTATTGCTATTCTCATGATGACTTGCAATATTCTTTAAAATGACATAAATCACAGAGAAGGAAAAGGGTCTTGGATATCCATTGGTCTAAATCTTTCATTCCTAATAAGTCAATTTTACCTAAAAGTTAACCTGGGGGGGGGGTGGGTAGGGAAGACAAACTGATTATGCAATGGGAGCAAGGTTGAGATTTTTTTCTTGATGCTTGCAAGGTCATAAGTTAAATGTACTTAAATGCTTTATGATTGTTTATGATCATGATGCTGCTAATAAACTATCTGTTTCCAACCTCTTGACCAGCAAAACCAAGGAGTAGGGCGAGTTGAGTAGGCAGGATGAGTAGAGGGTAAGACTGAGCTTTCAGGTTAATCATAGGCATTTGTATCCCAGACCTCCATTTGCTAATCGTGTGGACTTGAGCAACTAACTCAACCTCTCCTGCTAGAGGAATGAAGTGGGATAATGTACCAATACCGCTTTTGGGAGTCAGCGTTCCAGTCAACGCCTACTGTAGTTGTTAGTGCTTGGCTCTTATTTATGCACTTTTGCAAGGACACATTTGCAACCCAGAAACGTTTAAATAATGATTCCTTAATAGATAACCCCAACCGCCAAACAGGAGGTAAGTACATAAACGTGCTGAAGCCATCAACTAAGTGTCAATGCACATTCCGCCACCGGCGGTTGCCTCAGAAATGGCCGGAAGTGCCGCTGCCCCTAACTAACATGGCGTCCAGGTGATTTCCGTTCCCCTCTCGGCTGTAATTGAGCTCGGCGGCTCCTCGCGGTTTTCCTAGAGGGTACCGGCTTAGCGAACACCTCACGCCTGTCCCTCCACGGGGGGCGGGGCTACGAAGGAGATGCTGCGTGGTGATTGGTTGAGGCTCGTTAAGAATGTGGCTACGGGGTGTTGGACCGTCCATACCAGGCGGTGACTGGTTGCAGAGAGGCGGGGCGACTCGACCGTTGGAGAAGTAGCTGCAGCTGTGAGGAGAGCCATGAGTCAGGCGGCCAAGGTGACTGGGTCCGGGGAGGGGTTGGGTGCGATGCCGGCGGGGTGGGTAAGAGCGCGGCCTTGCGAACGTAGTCTGGAATCTCTGTAGCTGGGGTTCAGGACCCTCCACGGAGTATGTGGCCTTTACAGCTGAGGAGCCGGTGACCGACCCTGCAGGGCAGTCGAAGGTTTGTGCAGGTGCGGAGGAGAGAGGGCGACACAGGTGGTCCTACTTCTTCGTCTACCGGGTACGGAATGTTTGTCCGTGATGCATGCCGGCGACTTGAGTTCTGCCCCCTTGCCATCTCCACACCGAGCGTTTGTGTGAGGGGCCCATTTCACATCCTTGGGAATTGTACGAGACCCCAAAATCAGTCCTGCGCTGAAACCTTCCTATGAGGTGAAAGGTTTCGTCAGATAACCAGAAGGTGCACAGACGTCTAGGAACCAAGGAAACCGATTCCCAGCAAAACCGTTTGCCAGAAGTAGCACTTAGCGAGACAGAGCAGAAACCTGTGATTCCTGAGTGTTCTGAAGGAGCTTGGGAAGTGATGGCCCCGCCGGGGTCGGGGGTCACATCCCCGAGGACCTGGTGTCGGATTTATTTCTTGTCAAACTGATGCGCATTCCTGGCCAGTGTACAGTTCTCTGGGAGCAGCCATCCCTAACTTTAAGTATTATCAGCATGGCCGGTTGAGACCAGTCCCTGTCACTGGTTGAGATATGGAAAATGGGAAACGGCCTGCTATAGTATAGTAAGGAAAAGCAGTGCTTATAATTGTTGGTCAATAACAGGGAGCCACCAAGAGTGCCTCCTGTACTACTGAACTCTGTTCTTAGTACATTTCAATATATGTCACAAGACCAAGAGAAACAGAACTATAAACGGTTATTCATTCAAAACACTTACTGAGCGTCCATAATAGTTATTAGTAGCACCTAACAGCCAGCATTTAGCCTATACTGTCTAGGCATAGTGGAAGCAACAGTAACTTCATACAGAAATCTGGCAGGTAGGGAGAGTTTAAACAATTAATTACAAGTGTAGTAAGTGCTTTGAATTGAAAATACAGTGTGTGTTTTTTTTTTAATATACAGCAGGTTCTTTTTGGTTATCTGTTTTTTACATATTAGTGTATACATGTCAATCCCAATCTCCCAGTTCATCCCCCCCACCCCCAGCTTTCCCCCCTTGGTGTCCATACGTTTGTTCTCCACATCTTTGTCTCTATTTCTGCCCTGCAAACCGGTTCACCTGTACCATTTTTCTAGATTCCACATATATGCGTTAATATACGATATTTTTCTCTTTCTGACTTACTTCACTCTGTAAGACAGCCTCTAGGTCCATCTCTGTCTCTACAAATGACCCAATTTTGTTCCTTTTTATGGTTGAGTAATATTCCATTGTATATATGTACCACATCTTCTTTATACATTCATCTGTCAGTGCACACTTAGGTTGCTTCCATGTCCTGGCTATTGTAAATAGTGCTGAAATGAACACTGGGGTGCATGTGTCTTTTTGAGTTATGGTTTTCTCTGGGTATATGCCCAGAAGTGGGATTGTTGGGGTGTATGGTAGTTCTATTTTTAGTTTTTTAAGGAACCTCCATACTGTTCTCCATAGTGGCTGTATCAATTTACATTCCCACCAACAGTGCAAGACGGTTCCCTTTTCTCCACACCCTCTCCAGCATTTGTTGTTTGTAGATTTTGTGATGATGCCCATTCTAACTGGTGTGAGGTGATATCTCATTGTAGTTTTGATTTGCATTTCTCTAATAATTAGTGATGTTGGGCAGCTTTTCATGTGCCTCTTGGCCATCTGTATGTCTTCTATGGAGAAATGTCTGTTTAGGTCTTCTGCCCATTTATTGATTGCGTTGTTTGTTTTTTTAATATTGAGCTGCATGAGCTGTTTATATATTTTGGAGATTAATCCTTTGTCCGTTGATTTGTTTGCAAATATTTTCTCCCATTCTGAAGGTTGTCTTTTTGTCTTGTTTATAGTTTCCTTTGCTGTGCAAAAGCTTTTAAGTTTCATTAGGTCCCATTTGTTTATTTTTGTTTTGTTTTTATTTCCATTACTCTAGGAGGTGGGTCAAAAAAGATCTTGCTGTGATTTATGTCAAAGAGCGTTCTTCCTATGTTTTCCTCTAAGAGTTTTATAGTGTCCGGTCTTACATTTAGGTCTTTAATCCATTTTGAGTTTATTTTTGTGTATCGTGTTAGGTAGTTTTCTAATTTCATTCTTTTACATGTAGCTGTCCAGTTTTCCCAGCACCACTTATAGAAGAGATTGTCTTTTCTCCATTGTATATCCTTGCCTCCTTTGTCATAGATTAGTTGACCATAAGTACGTGGGTTTATCTCTGGGCTTTCTATCCTGTTCCACTGATCTATATTTCCTTTTTTTTTTTTTTTTTTTATCTTTTACTTTCTTTATTTTTGGCTGTGTTGGGTCTTCGTTGCTGCATGCAGGGTTTCTCTAGTTGTGGCGAGCGGGGGCTACTCTTCGTTGCGGTGCGCGGGCTTCTCATTGCAGTGGCTTCTCTTGTTGTGGAGCATGGGCTCTAGAGCGCATCAGCTTCAGTAGTTGTTGCCTGCGGGTATGGTTGCTCTGAGGCATGTGGGATCTTCCTGGACCAGGGCTTGAACTTGTGTCCCCTGCATTGGCAGGTGGATTCTTAACCACTGCACCACCAGGGGTGGTGATGTATATTTCTGTTGAAAATACAGTGTGTTTGGTGAGCACATAACTCAGATTTAACCTGTGTGGAGGGATGCAAAAAAAAGAAAAACAAATCCCTCATAAAAGTATGAGTTGAGACCTGAAGTTTTGTTAGAAACTAGCTAGAATAGAGAAAAGAGTATTCTATGAAGAAGAAATATCACATGGACCATCCTTGAAGTGGGAAGTTGCTTGGAAAACTTGAATACAAGTGAAGTTAAATAGAATTCATTCCAGAAACACTCTTGGTGAGAACTGCCATGTGTAGAAGACACCTGTGCCATGTGGAAGATACAAAGATGACTGAGAAGCCTTTCAGGAAGTAGGGGACACAGCAAGTAATTGTAGTAAGTGCCCACTGCTATGGATGTACTCAAGAGGGGCATATAACCCAGACTTAGAAGAGACAGAAAAGTACTAACCAGCTAAAGTGATACCTAGTACAGAAATTATATCATCCACCCTTAAAATTAGCCCATTATTCAAGCCTTTTTGAGGCAAAAAGGCTAAGTAATTTGACTTTCCATATATACTGCCAGAATTTGTCCAATCAATATAAATAAATTAGGAAGAGAAGACAGTCTATGACCTAGCTGTCTACATTTTAATAAAAGTTTATTAACTCCAAGGTGATACTAGCTATTTTTTTTTTTGCGGTACGCCGGCCTCTCACTGTTGTGGCCTCTCCCGTTGCGGAGCACAGGCTCCGGACGCGCAGGCTCAGCGGCCATGGCTCACGGGCCCAGCCGCTCCGCGGCACCTGGGATCTTCCCGGACCGGGACACGAACCCGTGTCCCCTGCATCGGCAGGTGGACTCTCAACCACTGCACCACCAGGGAAGCCCTAAGGCATTTCTTAATACTAATTTTCTTTTTCTTAATACTAATTCTTAACGTAGGGTTACTGGTTGTTGTACTAATGGAATCACTTTGTTTTTTCCCTGAATAGAATGTAAAATGATTAGGCTTACTTACTTCTCACTTTTTTCTTAATCCCATGCAACCTCTTCCACTGCTCTTGTAATATTAAACTCCCTGGGTTTCTATGATGTTCTGCCACCTTTAATGTCCCTATTTCTACCGACAATCTTTGCAAGACAGTCTTGGCTTTTACTATCAAACATCTCAAAATTTTTCCAGTCTCTACACATTACTCAATTCCAAAGCCAATTTCACATTATTAGATGTTTGTTACAGCAGCATCCCGCTTCCCAGTAGTAAAATCTGTGTTAGTTTCCTATGGCTGCTCTAACAAATTACCACAAATTGGGTGGCTTAAAACAACAGAAATTTATTGTCTCACAGTTCTGGAGGCTAGAAGTCTGAAATCAAGGTGACAGCAGAGCCATACTCCCTCTGAAACTCTGGGCAGAATCTTTACTTCTTCCTAAATTCTGATGGTGCCCATCAATCCTTAGTGTTCCTTGGCTTGCTGTTGCATCACTCCAATCTCTGCTTCATCTTCACATGGTGGTCTTACACCTTTGTGTTTCTTTCTTCACCTGGCATTATCCTCTTCTTTTAAGGATACTAGTCATATTGGATTAGGGCCTACTCTAATGATTCATTTTAACTCAGTTATAGCTGTGAAGACCCTACTAGGTCACATTTACATGTACTGAGGATTAGGACTCTAATCCTCTAATGTCTTTTGAGGGGACACACAGTTCAAGCCATAACAATATAGATACACCATGTTTTATTTATCCATTCCTGAGTTGGTAGACATTTGGGTTATTTCTACTTTTTGACTGTTTTGTATAATGCTAGTATGCACATTCATGTGCAAGTTTTTATATGAACATATGTTTTCATCTTGGTTGTATATGTAGGCATGGAATTGCTGGGTCATATGATAGATAACTCTGTTTAATTTTTTGAACAACTGCTAAACTTTTCCAAAGCAGCTGCAGGATTTTACGTTCCCACCAACAATATATAAGAGTTATAATTTTTCCACATCTTACACATGTTATTGACTGTCTGTTTGTTTGACTGTAGCCATCCTATTGGGATGAAGTGGTACCTCACTGAAATTTAGATTTGTATTTCCCAGATGGCTAATTATGTTGAGCATCTTTTCATGGCCTTAATAGCCATTTGTGTGTCTTCTTTTGAGAAATGTCTATTCAAATCCTTTGCCTATTTTTAAATTAGTTTTTTATTTGAATTGTAGAAGTTCTTTATACATTCTAGATACTAGCCCATTATCAGGTATACGATTTATA
Organism: Monodon monoceros; assembly: GCF_005190385.1. Lineage (NCBI taxonomy): Eukaryota > Metazoa > Chordata > Mammalia > Artiodactyla > Monodontidae > Monodon > Monodon monoceros. The sequence continues at coordinate 108,896,342 of NW_021703768.1, forward strand.
AATATTTTCTTTCCTTCTGTGGGTTGTCTTTTCTCTTTCTTGATAGTGTCCTTTCCCTTTATCTTTTTAAAATAATTTTTTTAGTTTTTATAAAGGGGATAAATGTGTAAAATTTAAGAAGTCAAATAGTGTTACACAGAAACCAGTAGGTGTCTACTGACTTCTACATACTCCCAATTCCTGCTCCCCAAATATAAGCACTTTTAATCATTTTACTTATTTTTTCTGATATTTACCTCCATGTTTCTAAATAACATGTTTAAACTACTATTGATTTTTTTTTTTTTTCTCTTTGAGGATATTTATTGACCTTTGTCTATGAAAGTTGAGGACTAAGTTCCCCCTTATACCCTATTCCTCTCAATATACAGATTTTGGTGAAGCAGTTTTTCATCTTTGATATTAATATGACTATATAGAACTTGTCCACAGCTGAGCCCTCTAATATAAATATATGATTACGTTGCCTTTCTAAGTCTTAGTTTTTCTTTCTTTCTTTTTTTTTTTAATATGTATTTATTTAGCTGTACCAAGTCTTAGTTTCATCATGCGGGCTCTTAGTTGCGGCATGTGGGAGCTAGTTCCCCGCCCGGCCAGGCATTGAACCCAGGCCCCCTGAATTGGGAGCATGGAGTCTTAACCACTGGACCACCAGGGAAGTCCCAGCTTTTCTTGAAGTTAATAACTGTCTTGTTTTTATTATCATTTTCCTACATAGCTATTTCCGAACTCTGAGCAAAACTGATGTCTACTAGTATCGTTTTTTCCTAGCAGCATCTTTTGTAGAGCAATATAGCCTTTTGCTATAGTCCAGACTAGTTGCTTTCTATGCTGGCTGCAGAAATGCTGACCTATATTTGTCCTTCACCATCATCTCTGCCTCTCCTATGTTGGATTACCTGTGTCCCTCATTCCCATTTTTTTTCTTTGTGATTCATCTCCTTATTTTGGTGGAGCACAATCTTCTATAGCTTTCCAAGAAAGGGCGTATGGCAAATAAGAGACTTTGCATTTCTAAAAATCTTTATTTGCCGTTGCAGTTAGGTGATAGTTTGGATATGTATGGTGTTCTAAGCTGGACATTTTATACAAAACTTGAAGATTTTATACCATTGTCTTCTCACAGTGATGCTATTTGGAAATCCGGTACCATTCTGATTTTCTATTTTTTATACGTGAACTGTTTTTTTCCCTCCAAGATTATTCATGGGTTTTGTGTTGAGCACTTGATGGAGGCTGTTTTCTTTGTTCAGTCTTGTTGGAGATCTGTGAATATAACTGTTGGTCCATCTAGACTACTCCTTTAATTTTCTTATCCTTTCTCTCCTTATTTTGTATCTCTGAATTCTTATTCGACTTTTGGGGTAGTTTTTCTCAACTTAATCTTTGCTATCACTCTTTTGATATCCAAGAGTTTGGGGGCATTTTCTGAATGTTCCTTTTTAAATTTACTCTAACTTCTTTTTGTTGTTATTCCATGTTTGCAATAATTTATGTTTCTGAGAAGGTTCTTTGTGGTTGGTCAGTCTTTGTTTTGTTTTATTTTTATGTTTTCTGCTCCCTGTTTTCTGTTTCTGTTTTGGTATCTGCCTTTGATGTTTTAGGTTTTCTAGTATATGTAAAATACTTAAAATAGTGCCTAGCGCACAGGAAACACTTAGTAAAGTTTAGGTATTGTTATCTGGTGAATGGACTTAGGGAAAGGAGAGAATGGTGGCAGAGTGACAAATCTTTGTCAGTAGTCTAAGCAAGAGATAGGGAGAGGTCTGAACTTAAATTGTTTTGGATGATGGAGAATGTACAAAAGATTAGAGAAACATCCCTACAGTTTCTACATGAGGAGTAAGGTAGATTTAAAGAATGACCTAGAGATTTCTGGCATGAGAAATCCATTGTTTTCCATAACTGAAATTGAGAAGACAGAAGAAAGAGCAATATTGGGGGGACAATATTGAATACCTTTTTGTTTGTTTTTTTTTTTAGCACAGTCTTAGAATATTCAGAAGTCTCAACATTCCACTTCTTTTTTGAGAAAGCACAATTAAACCTGCCTAAATTATCTGAAACATCTTCCTCTGGCCTCTTCTAAGATGTAGTATATTCACGAGTTTGTGTGCATGTGTGTATGACTTTAAGAGCAGATGAAGTTCTCAGGTTAAGCAAAATAAGAACAAATACCAGACTGGTAAAGTTGATTAACTTAGCAAACTAGTTTTGGCAGGGGGAATCATTAACTTTTTAACCATTCTCATATTGTTTTGTTTCAAAGAATTTTGTATTGTTTTTGTAAATACATAAGGCTAATTTTTTTTTTTAATTTAAAGATAAATAATCAAGGGAAAGTTATTTTGGCCAACCCTTGTTTTCACCAACTATTTCGAAAAATAGTCTAAAAAACAAACAGAAAATAAATACTGTTTAATCCATGTAATTATGTAAAATGTGAAATTTTTTCTTTTGAGGTCTGAATTCTAATTTTCTTTATAGGTTTTACAGCTCTTTAAAACACTGCACAGGACCAGACAACAAGTTTTTAAAAATGATGCTAGGGCATTAGAAGGTAAGTTTATATTTTGCCCCTTTGGAGCAAGTCCATTCTTTAGGTGGCTGCTAATAATACAAGAGACCATGTATGGTGGTCAAGACCTATCTTGGGGAATGACCTTCACGATCTCTCCCCTAATGTTTTTTTAAATAAAAATGAGTTTACCTTACCCTTCTTTGAGAAGTATCTACAAAGAAAAAATTTTAAAGATCAACTTTTCTTAAAAAATTAGGAAAAAAAAAAGGATCAGAATTTCAATGTGCTCCATTACTTGCCTTATGTTCAAGCCATGAAACTCATTTGTCTATTATATAATCAAATTTTCAGATCCTCTAGGACCAGATACTACCATATTGTTAATGCTTTGTGTCTTTCTAGAAGTGACAGCAGCTATGAAAGGGAATCTATCACAAATGATTCCAAATTCAGTATTTCACTGTTTAAAGTGGTTTCTGTCTTACCGGAACTCAGAGCTCTAAAGCTTAGGTTCTGTGTTGGTCATACTCAGTTTCTAAACCTCTTTAAGAAGGCACCTTGGGGGAGGAGTGGACGGATAAATTGGGGTATTGGGATTGACATATACACACCGCTATATATAAAATAGATAACTAATAAGGACCTACTGTATAGCACAGATTTTTTTTTTTGCGGTATGCGGGCCTCTCACTGCTGTGGCCTCTCCCGTTGCGGAGCACAGGCTCCGGACGCGCAGGGTCAGCGGCCATGGCTCACAGACCCAGCCGCTCCGCGGCCTGTGGGATCTTCCCGGACTGGGGCACGAACCCGTGTCCCCTGCATTGGCAGGCGGACTCTCAACCACTGCGCCACCAGGGAAGCCTGGGAACTCTTCTTAATACTCTGTAATGACCTATATGGGAAAAGAATCTAAAAAAGAGCGGATATATGTATAGGTATAACTGATTCACTTTGCTGTATAACAGAAACTAATACAACATTATAAATCAACTATGCTCAAATAAAAATTAAAAAAAAAATTCAACCTCCATTTAAAAAAAAGAGGCCACCTACGTAAAGTGTCCCCACTGTCCCTAGGAATTCAAGTTTTTCTAATTTATCGAAAAAATTTTCTTGAATATTAAAGTATATGCCTCATATTATATGTACTTTACACAAATTCCTCATTTAATTCTTATCACAGCCCTGTGAAGTAGTTACTATCATAATTTCTATTTTTTCAGATGAGAAAACTGACAAAATGTGAAAGGATTTACCCCACATCATACTTAGTAAGAGGTGGAGCTGGGATTTAGCCGAAACATTCTGGCTCCAAAGCCTAAACTCTTACCCACCTTACATATTGAAATGTATCGAGCACAGAAGGAAGGTTTTATGGCTAATCTCCATCAGCATAACATTTTTAAATGTTTTAAATGTTTTTAAGTGAAATAATTATAAGAATAGCTAATACTGCATATTTACTAAGCACTGTACATGAATTGTTCCATTAAATGCTCACAGCACACTCTAAGGCAATTTATCAGTTATATTGAATTATGCTGCTTAGTGATGCCAAAGTCTCAGTGGTATATGAACAAAAGTTTTATTTATCAGTCACTTTACTTGTCAGTCAAGGCACCCAGAATTATTTGTATATCCTCTTTGCTGCTATATCTTCATTTTAAGTGTGTCTTTGGCGGGGGGGTAGGGTTAACATGCTTGTATGCATTGAGTTTTGCCATCTTAAAAAAAGCATGTTAATTCAAATCCTTAGATTTACAAAAACAAAGTATTAACTTGAATTTATTAGGATCTCATAGCTAGAGGTTCAAAATGAAATTAGAAATAAAAAGCAGGACACAAAAGTATTAGAGTGCTAAAAATATGTATTAAGTTTAATTACAAATTTGCCAGCCTGTCAAAAGCTCTCCAAGGACTTTTAAAATAAATTTCTTATTTTTATACTTTGTTTTACATGGGGCAAAATTATTTTTTCTACTAGAGAACTAGTAGATATATGTATATAGCATATAGTATTGTAGTATAATGAATAATATGTAAATTATTGGGACAGGAATTATAAATTAGAAAAGCAGGGACTTCCCTGGTTGTCCAGTGGGTAAGACTCCATGCTCCCAATGCAGGGGGCCCCAGTTTGATCCCTGGTCGGGGGAACTAGATCCCGCATGCATGCCGCAACTAAGAGTCCGTATGCCGCAACTAAGAATTCCACATGCCGCAACTAAAGATCCCACACGCCGCAACAAAGGATCCCACACGCCACAGTGAAGATCCTGCATGCCGCAACTAAGACCTGGTGCAGCCAAAATAAATAAATAAATATTTAAAAAGAAAAAGGAAAAGAAAGGAAAGCAAATAACTATATACATATTTTTTCTTTTTCTAGCAGCCAGAATAAAGATAAATGAAGAATTCAAATGTAATAAAAGTGAAACTTCTCCTAAGAAAATAGAAGAGGTACAGTAATTAAGTTTTTCAATTATAATAAAACTCAAATTTTAGCAACTAAGGAAATGATAAAAATAGAGGGATTATATGAAATAAAAATTATTACTTGATAGTTAAAGCAAGCCATCACAACTATAGATAACCTTTACTTGTTTGGTTTGGCTCACCTTCTCAGGGTCATCAGCCTACACCCTTAAGATAGCAAGTTGCCTGGTGAAAAGAACGTGAGTGTAGCCATGATCAAAGCAAGAGCAGCTGAACCAACCCAGAAGTTCACAGAAATGCTGTCTTCATCTAAGGCAAGTGACTGAAACTAAGGAGGGTGAGTGTTGTGGTAACTCACTCAGAATTACACAGAGGGAACGTCTACTCATTTAGCTCAACTAGACAGAATTTTTTTAAAAATTCATATCTTGGCTGTGGAAGTTAACCATCCAGAGTTTATGAACTATTCTTGCTTTGCCTTCTGTATTTGCATTTTAGTCACTTGCCGCAGTTGAAGACAATCTACTAGTCGGTGAGCTCCCTAGTATTCCTAGTATATGTTCATTGAAAAAGTGCACAATGATTCTTTTCCTGTATAAAATCATATGCATATACACATTGTCTCTGTCTTAGGAAGGAACACTGCTTCCTAGGTGTTCCTGTATCTAACTGTATAAATGTAGGGAAAGGACCATTAGGAAGAAAATGAAAAATTATTTGTTGGAATAATTAAGATTCCAAGAATTGGTTTGGTAAAGAGGAAGGTACAAATTAGAGAAATTCTTCCATGTTTAATAGAATTTCCACATAGTGAAAAAAAATTTTTTTATACAAATACTTTTCTACTTAGTAGAGAAAATGCTATTTTTGAAATAGTAAATATCTATGATAAACTAATGAGACAAAATGAGATAGCCTAAGGATTTCTTTCCCTATAACATAAAGAAAAAAGGGGGAGATTTCACTTAAGCGTATGATAGGGCAAACAGGGACTATGTAATTTCTATTCATGAAAGAAGTTAAAATGACATTCTAATCAGATCATGACATGAAGAGAAGTTAAAATGTATATACTGAAATTGGTAATATTTTGCTATTTGGTAGACTGATTATAACAATATGGTACAGGTATACCTCGTTTTATTGTGCTTCGCTCTATTGCACTTCACAGAATCTGTGTTTTTTACAAATTGAAGATTTGGGGCAACCCTGCATTGTCAGATGCTGGTTAGCATTTTTTAGTGATAAGGTGTTTTTAATTAAGGTACGCACATTGTTTTTTTAGACATAATGCTGTTGCACACTTAATAGACTACTGTATATTGTAAACATAACTTTTATATGCAGTTGGAAACAAAAAAATTTGTATGACTCACTTTATTATGATATTTGTTTTATTGTGGTGGTCTGGAACTGAACCCACAATATCTCTGAGTTATGCCTGTAAGTGTTTTTAAATTTTGAAGTCATGATTTAAAAATTTTTTAATTGAGGTCTGTTTATATTAACTAAACTGGAAAAATGAACTACCATCTCCCAAATTAATTTTACTTGTAGAACACTAACATTAAGCATTCCTTTTTGTTATATATAAATTTATTTATTTTATTTATTTATCTTTGGTTGCGTGCGGGCTTTCTCTAGCTGTGGCGAGTGGGGGCTACTCTTCATTGTGGTGTGCGGGCTTCTCATTGTGGTGGCTTCTCTTGTTGTGGAGCATGAGCTGTAGGCATGCAGGCTTTAGTAGTTGTGGCTCGTGGGCTCTAGAGCACAGGCTCAGTAGTTGTGGCACACAGGCTTAGTTGCTCCACAGCATGTGGAATCTTCATGGACCAGAGCTCAAACCCATGTCCCCTGCATTGGCAGGCAGATTCTTAACCACTGCACCACCAGGGAAGCCCACATTAAGCACTCTTGAAATTAGATATTTGTTATATACAAGTGTATATTTTATACTTTCTGTAACTCTGCATATATTAAATACTTAGTAGTAATATTTACCATATTAGGATTTAAAACTGAGAAATTTTTAAAATATATGTTGATTAAATAATTTAAGAATAATAAGCTCGGGCCCACGTACCGCAAAAAAGAAAAAAAAAATAAGCTCATTACCTATTAAATACAATACTTATGAAAAATAACTATATTTTCCAAAAAATTTAGTAAGGGGAAAGGCATTATTTTATACTTTTGCAAATCTCTTTAATGTCTGGCTTAATAGGAGTCAGCTAAATTTTCATACCTGCTTCCTCATTCAATCTGGCACTGTATTTTTTTTTTTTTTTTTTTCAGTACGCGGGCCTCTCACTGTTGTGGCCTCTCCCATTGCGGAGCACAGGCTCTGGACGCGCAGGCTCAGCGGCTATGGCTCACGGGCCCAGCCGCTCCGCGGCATGTGGGATCTTCCCAAACGTTCGTGTCCCCTGCATTGGCAGGCAGATTCTCAACCACTGCGCCACCAGGGAAGCCCAACTGTATGTTTTTTTAGATTGAATTATATGAAGAAAATTCAGCCTTATGCAGATATGTGGTTGGAAGGGGGTAGGTGTATATATTAGCCTTTTCAAATAATTGCGAATATTCTTTGATATCAGACCTCAACAAGTGGTAAATTTCTTTAAAGGTTAGATGCAATGCGGAACTCTGTTATCTGTTAGACCAATGGATGTGTGTGGGTGTGTGTGTTTATCCTTTGCTGGGGTGGTTCCTAGGACTTATACATACCACATCGTGCTCATCCCCTTTGATCTCCCATAATCCCTTGTTTCTCATCTAGCCTTGTTTCCAGCCTTAAACCTAAGACTCAGCTCAGTTTATGCACCTCCAGTGGGTGAGGAGTCGCATTGTTTTTCTTTCTCTCCCCTTCTAAGCCCCTTCTCAGCTCTGTAGGGAGGTGAGGCTTTGCTCTCCTACAGCCTTCTCCATTTCAATTAATGGCCACTCCCTCCTTTTGATGCTCAGACCAAAACCCTTGGTGCTCTCTTTTTCGACTGCTTTCCTTCTCTCACATTTACATCCAATCTGGCAGCAAATCCTGTTGACTTAACCTTCAAAATATACCCAGAATTCAACCACTTCTTATTCGCCCTATTATTATTTCCTGGTTCAAGCCATCATTATTTCTCACTGGGTTGTTACAGCAGCCTCCTAGTGGGTCTTGCTTCTGCCCTAACTCCCTGCAGCCTATTCTCAATACTTATAAAGGCAGTGAGCCTTTTAAAAAAAGGCATATCCCATCACTCCTCTGCTCACAATCCCCATGGCTCCTCATCCTATTCAAATTAAAATCTAAAGTCTCTACCTACCATGACCTATAACACTGTATTATCTGACCCCTGTTAACTTCCTGCCTCAATTCACCACGTACTTCTCACTCTTCCAGTCTCAGTGCCTTCTTTGAGGGTGCTTCAGTTTACCAAGAACTTTCCTATCTCAGGCCATTTATGCTGTTGCTTCTTCCTACGATATTCTTCTCCAATATGCCCTTCTCTAATATGGTAAATATTGATAGGTATAACATATAAATCTGTTGGTCATTTAGTAGACCAACAGATTTTAATCTGTCTTTCCCTTTGAATGGATCTTTCAGTCATGCATGTTTTGTAACATCATGGACTGATGATTTGGAAAATGTAGGTTCACCAAGTAAGGCAGATCTTCCAAATGTTGACATAGTTCAATATGTAATATTTTAAAATTATATCTTAATATCCATCTCATCAGAAAAATCTTTAAGTATTGGGAAGCTGTCAAGCTTACACTGACAGATACAGCTTCTCCAGAATTCTGATTTTTGCTTGAAAGCTTGAATTTTATCATTGCCATTAAATACTGTCAGTTGTTTTCTTAAAGTGACATACTCATTTCACCTATCTGCCAGTTACCCAAATCTGAATAAACAGAGTTTGTCTATAAAAGTAAAAATGGTATTCCAAAGAGAAAACTCTACTTGTGCTCACAACTCAAACAATGCAGACAGCTCTAGTATTATGAAAATAATTTTGACTTTATGGGTCCCCTGAAAGGGTCTCGGGGTCCACAGCTTTGAGACTCACTGTTTTAGTTCAGTTCTTCATTTTGCAATGATGAGTTCTGAAACTTAGTGAGTAGGTATTAACCCAAGGCCATACACTTGATGACAGAGCCAGAGTTGGGAGTCCAAGTATTCTGTCTCCTGATCCAGTACTCTTTCTAGTGTTCAGAACATCCAACTCTACAGTAAAAGAAAGATTTAGCCCCTCTCAAAAAAACAAAATGCACATTTTAAACACATTGTAAAATATATATTACAACAAAAAATACTCCAATCTGTTTTGGAACAAAATATGGAATGGATAGATAAAAGGTAAAAATATACGCATGTCTGAGCTTTCTGTATGCTTGGAATGGTTACAAAAAGTTAAAGGCAAGGGGCTTCCCTGGTGGCATGGTGGTTAAGAATCCGCCTGCCAATGCAGGGGACACGGGTTCGAGCCCTGGTCCAGGAAGGTCCCACATGCCACGGAGCAACTAAGCCCGTGCACCACAACTACTGAGCCTGTGCTCTAGAGCCTGCCAGCCACAACTACTGAAGCCTGCATTCCTAGAGCCCGTGCTCCGCAACAAGAGAAGCCACCGCAATGAGAAGCCTGTGCACTTGCCACAATTAGAGAAAGCCTGTGCGCAGCAACGAAGACCCAATGCAGCCAATAAATAAATAAATATATTCTTTAAAAAAAAGAAGTTAAAGGCAAGTATCACCTAAAAAGAATTGTAAACCTTTAGTTTTCAAAAACAGTGCATTCATGTGAACCATTGAAAAAACAGAGGATTTAGTCTATTTTTTTTTTTTCTTAACAGCTAATAAAAATAGGTTCTGATGTTGAGTTGATACTCAGAACATCTGTTATACAAGGTATTCACACAGACCACAATACGCTGAGTAAGTAATATTAAAGAAAAATGTTGCTTGCAATGTGTTTTAAACTATTGAGCAATTACAGTGCTTTTAATGCTGATTACTAAGCTTGATTTTGCCAGACAATGTGGTATATATTGTACACATTTATAAGGCTGTATTTAAAAATGCTGAATTATGAAACTTTGTTTTACCAGACGTTTTCTTTTATATATTTTTTCTTTTTAATCTTAACCACTGGTTATACTGCAAAACTACAGTTACAAAGGCAGTATATGCATACCGCAATTTATTGCACTTCCCAGATAATGCATTTTTCACAAACTGGAGGTTTGTGGCAACCCTGTGTCAAGCAAGTCTATCGGTGCCATTTTTCTAACAGCATTTGCTCACTTGGTGTCTTGGTGTAACATTTTGGTAATTCTTGGAGTATTTCAAACTTTTTCATTATTACTGTATCTGTTATAGTGATCTGTGGTCAGTGATCTTTGATGTTACTGCTACGACTTGCTGAAGGCTCAGATAATGGTTAGCATATTATAGCAATAAAGTATTTTTAAATTAATATATGTACATTGTTTTTTAGACATAATGCTATTAGACATTTAATAGACTATAGTATAGTGTAAACACAACTCTTATATGCGCTAGGAAACCAAAAATTGGTGTGATTTGCTTTATTGAGATACTTTATTGTAGTGGTCTGGAACCGAACCTGCAATATCTCGGAAGTTTGCCTGTGTGACTGTTTTAATAAAATATATCTGGCATTCCTAATTTTCCTAGTATAATTTGTCACCTACCTAGACTGTGTCTATTTCTTTATCTTTTCTCCTATGATTCTACTATTTTAATTCAGAAGAATTGGGATTATACAAAATGGTAATATAGTTGAGAATCCTCCATTATACCTCCAAACTCCTGGTGGGGCTTCAGCAGACTCTCATTTCACATAATATTTGGTTTTCATTCCCTGAAGTATTTTGGGGGACAGAAACAACAGCAAAGATACAAACAACATACAAACAGAAAAGTACACAATTTATAATAGTATAGCCCAGTGAATTTTCACCAAGTGAAATATCATGTAACCAACATCCACATCAAGTTATATAATGTTACCACTTTCCCAAAAGCACCATCAGGCCCTGATGTCCCTCACCGTCAGCCCCTTGCCATAAGTATAACTGATGTCCTTTTAACACTATCAATTTTAACCTAATATAATAAAGTGTTTGAACTTTATGTAAATGGAATCATATAGGATTTCTGTTTTGTCTGGCTTCTTTCTCTCAATATTATATTTGTGAGATTCATCTTTATCATTGTGTGTAGCAACATTTCTGTGAATATTGTATGAGTGAAACTTCCATGTCATATGGTATGTGTTTATTCAGCTTTAATAGGTACTGCTAACCAGCTTTCCAAAGTAGTTAGACTAAGTTACACTTGAAGCAGTGGTATCTGAGAACTCCAGGTGATTTATCCTTACCAGCTCTTTGATACTGTGCATCTCTTAATTTTAGAGTTTCTGGTGGTTATGTAATGGTATCACATTGTGATTTTAATTTGCATTTCTCTGGTAATTAATGAAGGACTAGCACCTTTTCAGTTGTTTAATGGCCATTTGGATATTCTCTTTTATGAAGTGGCTGTTCAGGTCTTTTGCCCATTTTTCTAAGAGGTTATCTGCCTTTTTATTATTGATTTGAAGAAATTCTTTGTATGTTCTGAATATAAATCCTTTGTTGGATATATATATATTATAAGAATCTTCTGCTTTTTGTCTTGCTTTTTCGTTTTGCTGTTTTTATCTTTTGATGAGAAGGTCTTAATTTTAATGTAGTGCAGTTTATCCCTTTTTTCCTTTATGGTTAATATTTTTCTGAGTCTTGTTTAAGAAATCTTTTCCTGTCTCAAGCAAGGTCATGAAGAGATTATCCTATGCTTATTCCAAAAGCTTTATTGTTTGGTCTTTTTCATTTTGTTGTTTATATCAACTAGAGTTGCATTTTTGTATATGGTATGAGATAGCAGTCAAGATTTATTTTTTTATATCTGAATATTCAGTTGATCCAGCATCATTTATTGAAAAGACCACTCTTTCCCCACTGCACTGTAGGGCCACCTTTATCATAAAATCAAATAACAGAAGAGACAAAGAAGGACACTACATAATGATCAAGGGTTCGATCCAAGAAGAAGATATAACAATTGTAAATATTTATGCACCCAACATAGGAGCACCTCAATACATAAGGCAAATACTAACAGCCATAAAAGGGGAAATCGACAGTAACACATTCATAGTAGGGGACTTTAACACCCCACTTTCACCAATGGACAGATCATCCAAAATGAAAATAAATAAGGAAACACAAGCTTTAAATGATACATTAAACAAGATGGACTTAATTGATATTTATAGGACATTCCATCCAAAAACAACAGAATACACATTTTTCTCAAGTGCTCATGGAACATTCTCCAGGATAGATCATATCTTGGGTCACAAGTCAAGCCTTGGTAAATTTAAGAAAACTGAAATTGTTTCAAGTATCTTTTCTGACCACAACGCTATGAGACTAGATATCAATTACAGGAAAAGATCTGTAAAAGAATACAAACACATGGAGGCTAAACAATACACTACTTAATAATGAAGTGATCACTGAAGAAATCAAAGAGGAAATCAAAAAATACCTAGAAACAAATGACAATGGAGGCACGACAACGCAAAAGCTATGGGATGAAACACAAGCAGTTCTAAGAGGGAAGTTTATAGCAATACAATCCTACCTTAAGAAACAGGAAACATCTCGAATAAACAACCTAACCTTGCACCTAAAGCAATTAGAGAAAGAAGAACAAAAAACCCCCAAAGTTAGCAGAAGGAAAGAAATCATAAAAATCATATCAGAAATAAATGAAAAAGAAATGAAGGAAACGATAGCAAAGATCAATAAAACTAAAAGCTGGCTCTTTGAGAAGATAAACAAAATTGATAAACCATTAGCCAGACTCATCAAGAAAAAAAGGGAGAAGACTCAAATCAATAGAATTAGAAATGAGAAAGGAGAAGTAACAACTGACACTGCAGAAATACAAAAGATCATGAGAGATTACTACAAGCAACTCTATGCCAATAAAATGGATAGGCTGGAAGAAATGGACAAATTCTTAGAAATGCACAACCTGCCAAGACTGAATCAGGAAGAAATAGAAAATATGAACAGACCAGTCACAAGCACTGAAGTTGAAACTGTGATTAAAAATCTTCCAACAAACAAAAGCCCAGGACCAGATGGCTTCACAGGAGAATTCTATCAAACATTTACAGAAGAGCTAACACCTATCCTTCTCAAACTCTTCCAAAATATAGCAGAGAGAGGAACACTCCCAAACTCATTGTACGAGGCCACCATCACCTTGATACCAAAATCAGACAAGGATGTCACAAAGGAAGAAAACTACAGGCCAATATCACTGATGAACATAGATGCAAATATCCTCAACACAATACTAGCAAACAGAATCCAACAGCACATTAAAAGGATCATACACCGTGATCAAGTAGGGTTTATTCCAGGAATGCAAGGATTCTTCAATATGTGCAAAACAATCAATATGATAAAACATATTAACAGATTGAAGGAGCAAAACCATATGATCATCTCAATAGATGGCAGAGAAAGCTTTCGACAAAATTCAACACCCATTTATGGTAAAAACCCTGCAGAAAGTAGGCATAGAGCGAACTTTCCTCAACATAATAAAGGCCATATATGACAAACCCACAGCCAACATCGTCCTCAATGGTGAAAAACTGAAAGCATTTCCACTAAGGTCAGGGACAAGACAAGGTTGCCCACTCTCACCACTTATTCAACATAGTTTTGGAAGTTTTAGACACAGCAATCAGAGAAGAGAAGGAAATAAACGGAATCCAAATTGGAAAAGAAGAAGTAAAGCTGTCACTGTTTGCAGATGACATGATACTATACATAGAGAATCCTAAAGATGCTACCAGAAAACTACTAGAGTTAATCAATGAATTTGGTAAAGTAGCAGGATACAAAATTAATGCACAGAAATCTCTGGCATTCCTATACACTAATGATGAAAAATCTGAAAGTGAAATCAAGAAAACACTCCCATTTACCATTGCAACAAAAAGAATAAAATATCTAGGAATAAACCTATCTAAGGAGACAAAAGCCCTGTATGCAGAAAATTATAAGACACTGATGAAAGAAATTAAAGATGATACAAATAGATGGAGAGATATACCATGTTCTTGGATTGGAAGAATCAACATTGTGAAAATGACTCTACTGCCCAAAGCAATCTACAGATTCAATAAAATCCCTATCAAACTACCAGTGGTATTTTTCACAGAACTAGAACAAAAAATTTCACAATTTGTATGGAAACACAAAAGACCCCGAATAGCCAAAGCAATCTTGAGAACGAAAAATGGAGCTGGAGGAATCAGGCTCCCTGACTTCAGACTATACTACAAAGCTACAGTAATCAAGACAGTGTGGTACTGGCACAAAACCAGAAAGATAGATCAATGGAACAGGATAGAAAGCCCAGAGATAAACCCATGAACATATGGTCACCTTATCTTTGATAAAGGAGGCAGGAATGTACAGTGGAGAAAGGACAGCCTCTTCAATAAGTGGTGCTGGGAAAACTGGACAGGTACATGTAAAAGTATGAGATTAGAACACTCCCTAACACCATACACAAAAATAAGCTCAAAATGGATTAAAGACCTAAATATAAGGCCAGAAACTATCAAACTCTTAGAGGAAAACATAGGCAGAACACTCTATGACATAAATCGCAGCAAGATCCTTTTAGACCCACCTCCTAGAGAAATGGAAATAAAAACAAAAATAAACAATTGGGTCCTAATGAAACTTCAAAGCTTTTGCACAGCAAAGGAAACCATAAACAAGACGAAAAGACAACCCTCAGAATGGGAGAAAATATTTGCAAATGAAGCAACTGACAAAGGATTAATTTCCAAAATTTATAAGCAGCTCATGCAGCTCAATAAGAAAAAAACAAACAACCCAATCCAAAAATGGGCAGAAGACCTAAATAGACATTTCTCCAAAGAAGATATACAGACTGCCAACAAACACATGAAAGAATGCTCAACTTCATTAATCATTAAAGAAATGCAAATCAAAACTACAATGAGATATCATGTCACACCAGTCAGAATGGCCATCATCTAAAAATCTATAAACAATAAATGCTGGAGAGGGTGTGGAGAAAGGTAACCCTCTTGCACTGTTGGTGGGGATGTAAATTGATACAGCCACTGTGGAGAACAGTATGGAGGTTCCTTAAAAAACTACAAATAGAACTACCATATGACCCAGCAATCCCACTACTAGGCATATACCCTGAGAAAACCATAATTCAAAAAGAGTCATGTACCAAAATGTTCATTGCAGCTCTATTTACAATAGCCAGGATATGGAAACAACCTAAGTGTCCATCATCTGATGAATGGATAAAGAAGATATGGCACATATATACAATGGAATATTACTCAGCCATAAAAAGAAATGAAATTGAGCTATTTGTAATGAGGCGGATAGACCTAAAATCTGTCATACAGAGTGAAGTAAGTCAGAAAGGGAAAGACAAATACCGTTTGCTAACACATATATATGGAATTTAAGAAGAAAAAAATGTCATGAAGAGCCTAGGGGTAAGACAGGAATAAAGACACAGACCTACTAGAGAATGGACTTGAGGATATGGGGAGGGGGAAGGGTAAGCTGTGACAAAGCGAGAGAGAGGCATGGACATAAAAAAAAAACAAAAACTTTCTGTTGGGAAAGTAGTCTTTAAAACGGTATAAAAATAATTACATTTAAAGTATAATTAGTATAGCACAGGGCACTCTGCTCAGTGTTATGTGGCAGCCTGGATGGGAGGGAGTCTGGGGGAGAATGGGTACATGTGTATGTATGGCTGAGTCACTTTGCTGTGCACCTGAAACTTTCACAACATTGTTAATTGGCTATACTCCAATATAAAATAAAAAGTTAAAAAAAATCAAATAACTATATATGTGTGCATCTGTTTCTGGACTTTATAATCTCTTCAATTAGTTTGTTTTTCCGTCCTTGCATCACAAACCATAATGTCTTGATTACTACAGCCTTACAGTAAATCTTAATATCTAGTAGTATATGTCCTATAGGACTTTTAAAATTATTTTTAGTTCATGAGTATTTATCAGAAATTATCAGGTCCAGTTATATTTCTAAGGGCAATAAACATGGTTAATCCTAAATTGAAAATTTGTAGTCATTGTCTTTAATCTTAATAATAATCTTTAGAGCTTCTGTGTACTATAGCCAAAATTTTATATGGGTAATTACAGCAAAATATTATCTTTATTATATGAATAAAAATTTAGGTTATTTCAGATAGCTAAATTTGATAGCTACATTTCAGAAGCCTGGTTTTAAATATGATAATATTGGTTTAAATTTCTTTTTTTCTTTTGGTTTTCTGTATAGTTTAATTTTTCCACAAGATTGAAAATTTTGACTCGTACATGATTATTAGTATCTAATGCTATATTGCCTTAATAAAGGCCTCATTCTTTCTGTTAAGTTATATATGGGTCTCTTTTTCCTACTTTATTCCTATGGGTTTAAGATAGAACAAATTTGAGTCTTTAATCTCTGTTTTAAGAAGTTACTTTAAGTAAAATTCCTCCACATATTTTAGCAATGTCTTTATTGACATACAGAAGTGAGAGGAATTAAAATTCTTCTTGCCTAGAAAATAGAGTTATGACTGTGTATCTCTAAAAAAGATCAGATAAAGTCCCAACATGAAAAATAATAGAAACTGAAAATAATGAAATGAAACTTCCTCTGCATAATTAATTACCTGTATGCGTAAATTCTCAATCCATCTCTTTTTTTCTCCCTTCTAAGTAATATCTACAGTGGAAATTAAATACTGAGTAGCAGAAAGAACTCTTTATCCTAAATAATTTCTCTTTTTTTCCTTTTAAAAAAGACTGCTTTCCTTATCCTTGAAGATAATTTCACTATTCTTTATTATAGATATAATAATTTCATCATTTGAGAAAAACTCCTTATTTTTAAAATCTCAAAAATATTGGGAAAACTATTTTCTTTCCAAGCATTCCCTACTTTTTTTGTATTTTTATTTTTGGTATGATCACAGGTACATGAATTTGGATTAATCATAATTTTTAATTCATATCAGTCTCATCATTGGTCCATTCTAGCCTTCCTAGGTTTTCTGTAGAAAAGTAAAAACTAACTATGACTTAGAACAATGAGTTAATTTCAGTATTTTTCTATACTTGCTTTGTCGTTGACTATTGACATTTTCAAAGCCCTCTTTCTAATATGGATATTGGTCAACTGGTTTCAGTGTTGGCCTTTATCAAACATATATTCTATAGACAGTAACCACATGTATGGTTATAGATGGTACCAAGAAAACTCAAGACTTTAGGGCTACATATTTACCTAGTTTCTGAGTAGCGTTATCCATGTTTTTTTAACTTCCTGTCTGGCATATATGTAAGACAAACAAAATAGGAACATGCTTCTGAACATGTGTGATACATTTTTTAAAAAACAGTATATACCCTTTCATATGCTCTCATGGTACCTTGTAATCTCCCTTCAGATTATTTACGCAGCTTGCCATTGGGTATTATCTTTGTGATGTGTATATGTGCTTTATTTCTCTCTCTGGTGCTAGATATTAGACTCCCTGAGGCAGGAACTGTCTCACTCATTATTTTATCTATAGTTATTCATGAATATTCATTAATTGTAGGAAAAAATACCCTTTCTGATCCAGAGTTTACCTTTATTGTTCCATCATCATTTTTCTCCCTAGTGGTTCAATATACTTTGGACCTTTGGACAGTTGCTTTTTTTCCTTTTCTTATCCTTTTACAAGATTTTATGCAGCACACCATTTAGACAGGGTTTAGAGAACACGTAGCATGCTGTTTTTTGTTTTGTTTCTTTTAAATGGATGAATAATCTCATACCATGGATTTGATGTACCACAATGCAACCATTTTAGCATTCATGCCGCCTACAAAGGATCTCAAAGTCACCAGAGAGCAATATGATATTGCTGAGAATTAAAACAAACGTGGGTGGGATGAATGATGAGCTAGTAAAGAAGGAGGATGATGGATAAACATTTCTGCCTATGGATGGAAGGAGTTTTTTGAGATATGTGCTTCAAGGTCAGAGGCTTTAAGAAGACATAGTTTCTGGCTAATGTGCTTGTGCAGAAAAGCAGAGGATATCTGCATATTTAACAAGGTCCCCAGAATTTGAGCTCTTTGAGATCAGAGGCCTATATCGTGAGTCTTCTCCATATTTCACAGAGTGGATATTGCTGAAGAAAAAAAGGTTAAATATATTCTTTGCCTGCATTGTGTTACCTAAGTGATTGTAAAATAAGGTGTTTTTTGTTTTAATTGGAAAATAATAAAGAACAGTACTGAAAGAGAAAAAAAAAAGCTCTAGGAAGCTATTCTTTATTTCAGATGTGTTTTTAAACTTCTGTCCTTTGGCTTTTTATATTCGTCTTTGCCCTAAACTATCTTTATAGTTTGTATTCTAAGGTAGGTTAATGTGATTCAACAACCATTTATTCAATACCTCTTGTGCTAGGCACTAAGAATAGAACAATGGTCAGTCTTTATGGAACTTAGAGCACAGTATTAGAAGATAAACAATAAAGTGTTCAGTCACAGTCCTTTGGCTGCCATATCAGGAGAGGTAGAGGGGCTGTTCAGGTACATAGGCAGAGCTCCAAATCCCAAACTTGGTGGGTCAGGAAGAGGTTCTTAAAGAAAACAATTTTGAGCAACCTAAATGTCCATCAACAGAGGAATGGATAAAGAAGAATGTGATACCTGTATACAACGGAATATTACTCAGCCATAAAAAGGAACGAAATTGGGTCATTTGTAGAGATGTGGATGGACCTAGAGACTGTCATACAGAGTGAAGTAAGTCAGAAAGAGAAAAACAAATATCGCATATTAACGCATATATGTGGAATCTAGAAAAAATGGTATAGATCATCTTATTTGCACAACAGAAGTAGAGACACAGACATAGAGAACAAATATATGGACACCAAGGGGGGACGGGGGAGGGTGGGATGAATTGGGAGTTTGGGATTGACATATATACACTATTGATACTATGTATAAAATAGATAACTAATGAGAACCTGCCTTATAGCTCAGGGAACTCTACTCAGTGCTCTGCAGTGACCTAAATGGGAAGGAAATCCAAAAGGAGGTATATATATATATATATATATACCTATATATATACCTATATATATATACATATAGGTGATTCACTTTGCTGTACAGTAGAAACTAACAACATTGTAAAGCAACTATACTCCAATAAAAAATTAATTATAAAAAAAGAAAATTTTATATGCAAGTTGTCTATTTAAACTCATTTGTATTTTTGTGTTTTATATATTTAGAGACTTTTTATAATTGCAGAGTTAAATATTTTAATGTCCTATAAATTATTTATATCCTAAATGCCTCTGTGATTTTCACACTCTTACAAACCATGCCATTGAAAGATTTTTTTAATTGACAGTTAACATACAACATTGTATTAGTTTTAGGTGTACAACATAATGGTTATATGTAATCATTTCATTATGTATACAACATATATGTGTATATAGTGAAATGATTACCACAGTAAGTTTTTAGTTAATATCCATGACCATACACAGTGACAAATTTTTTCTTGTGATGAGAACTTTTAAGATTTACTGTTAGCGTCTTTCAAATACACAATACAGTATTTTTAACATTTATTTTATTGAAGTAGTTGATTTACAATGTTATGTTAATTTCTGCTGTACAGCAAAGTGATTCAGTTATACATATATACATTCTTTTTCATATTCTTTTCCATTATGGTTTATTACAGGATATTGAATATAGTTCCCTGTGCTATACAGTAGGACTTTGTTGTTTATCCATTCTATTTATAGTAGTTTGCATCTGCTAATCCCAAACTCCCAGTCCATCCCTCCCATACCGGCCCTCCCCTTTGGCAACCACAAGTCTGTTCGCTATGTCCGTGAGTCTGTTTCTGTTTCTAGATAAGTTTATTTATGTCATATTTTAGATTCCACATGTAAGTGATATCATATGGTATTTGTCTTTCTCTTTCTGACTTACTTCACTTAGTATGATAATCTTTAGATCCATCTATGTTGCTGCAAGTGGCATTATTTTATTATTTTTTGTGTTTGAGTAGTATTCCACTGTGTATTTATACCACATCTTCTTTATGCATTCATCTGTTGATGAACATTTAGGTTGCTTCTGTGTCTTGGTTATTGTGAATAGTGTTGCTATAAACATAGGGGTGCATGAATCTTTTCATATTATAGTTCCAAATATATGCCTAGGAGTAGGATTGCTGGGTCATATGGAAACTCTATTTTTAGCTCCCCCCCATCTATATATACATTTATTTCCCTTTCCTGAAAAAAACTTAGTTCAAACTAGTAGCATATGCTCCCTTTCAAATTTGAGTTACGTGCGTTTCCTTTGTTGTTTGGCTTGGTTTGGGGAAGAGAGAGAGTTAACCAAAGCATCCCAAAGTGCCGGGCGACCACCAGCCACACTCTCCACACGCCCAAGCCACGGGACTTCACAGAGCCCTCAGTAGTCAGTCATTGGAGGGAAGCTACTCAGGGTCAGCATTCTAAGGACATTCTAGCCTCGTGGTGACTTCACAGTACAGCTGAATTGTCAACCTGATCGTACGGACAGGGGACTACGGTGTCCCCACCTGCGTGCACTGTGGGACGGGGTGTGCCAGCTTATGTGGGAACACTCCCAGAGGAAGGAGCCTGCTGGGTCCTCAGGGGTGGAGGCAGCACCAGCAGCCTCCCCTAAAGGTCCAGGCAGTGACTGCTGTAGGTTTCGTGGGCCATGGCACCTGTGACTTATCTTCTCCCTGCCGCCGGCGTAGCCACAGAAGCAGCCACAGGCGTTGCGCGGTGCATGGTGGGGCTGTGTGCTGTTAAAACTTGATTCATGATAGCCGGTGGCTGAGCAGGCCCAGGCTTCGGGTGTGTGAGCCTCTGTCCACTTGGTGCTTCAGAGGGACGCCACGGCCTGCCCTGAGCTCTTAGCCACTGGGGCGTGGACATAGAGCAGCTTAGACAGGAGGCGATGCCGCTGGAGCTCTGCGTGCCTCTTCCTGACTGTAATTTTCATCGGCCTCAAACCTTAAGACTGAGGATATTCAAGGTGTAAAAATACTCCAGTATGGGGGGCTTCCCTGGTGGCACAGTGGTTGAGAATCTGCCTGCTAATGCAGGGGACACGGGTTTGAGCCCTGGTCTGGGAGGATCCCACATGCCGCGGAGCAACTAGGCCCGTGAGCCACAACTACTGAGCCTCGTGTCTGGAGCTTGTGCTCCGCAACGAGAGGCCGTGATAGTGAGAGGCCTGTGCACCGCGATGAAGAGTGCCCCCTGCTTGCCACAACTAGAGAAAGCCCTCGCACAGAAACGAAGACCCAACACAGCAAAAATTAATTAATTAATAAACTCCTACCCAACATCTTCTTAAAAAAAAATACTCCAGTATAAATACAGATCTCTTCCTATAATATTTTAAACTTACGTAATTTGAACTTCAATTTTGGTGAACTGACCACCGTCTAGTTGCTTATCCTAGAGCATTAAGTAGAAATAAATAAGTACCGTAGTGCGATCAGTGTTCTCAAATGCTCGCTCTGCTGTCCCGGCACTCGGCGCAGTCAGCATGGTTCGCCCTGACCACGGGTCCCTGCTTTCTGGTGGGCTTGCTGTGCAGTTTCCTTTGTTCACAGAGAGACATGTAGTTCCTAGTTAACCACAGTTAGTAGAAGCGAATGGGTATTGCATAGAACATGTAGCAAAGATGCACACTTGCCTGTGTGTCCACAGCGTCCAGAGCCTGAGGGAGGCACGTGTGTCTGTGCAGAGCTTGGAGCCCGAGCGACGTGCTGTGTTGGGGCTACACACAGATGCCGTGATAGAGCCGACGGGGAGGGGGCCACCGCTTCCTCCTGCCCTGAGCGGGAGATGTGCTTCCAGAGCTACACTTTGGGAAAGAAGCCTCAGGCGGGCTGGGGACACCTGAGACCCACCCGGACACCTCGGCCTCAGCAGTTTGGGAGCCCGCAAGTGCGGGCCTGAGGCAGGGATGGCCACGGGGGCAGCTGTGTGCAGTTGACTTTCCTTAACCCAAGGAGGAGGTGCTGCTGTAACCATCGGGAAGATGGTTTCCTGCAGCGGGTGGTGTCGGCCCCGCAGGCCGGCCCCGGGGTGGGGGGCAGCGTGAGGAAGCGTCCCAGGATGCCACTGGCGTGGTTTCTTCTGCTCAGACCACCTCCCGTGTGCTCCCGGGCAGGCCAGCCCCTGACCAGCTGGGAGGGCTGGACTCCAGGGTCCTGCTGCGGGACGGCTTGGGGGGGTGCCGGGCTGTCAGGCAGGCAGAGACCCACAGCGACTGGGTAGAGCATGGGTCTGGGGAGGAGTCCTGTCCCGAGTCCACAGAGAGGAACCGGCTGGCCCTGGAACACGGGCTTTCCCATCTGTGATGAACTTAGTGCTTAGAAACACTCTGCACGTTCAGAGTTCTCTGCACGTTCAGAGTTCTCTGCAGACGCAATTCCCCAGGTGACTCTTGCCTCTGGAGGGAGGAGAGGAGCCTAGGGTGGGGGTCGGTGTCCTGCCTGCTTTCCCCCAGCCCTCGGGCCTCAGTTTCCTGGTGGTGGATTGGGGGCCTGGCCGGGCAGGTTCGGATCCCCAAGTTTTAGAAACTTTCTAGACGGCAGCGATTCACATCCTCGCAGTGACCCCTGACCTGTGCTCCATCACTTCCTGGGTGACAGTGCGGTGAGGTGCCAGGGCCTCAGGACGAAGCTGCCTGCAGAGGCCACTGCCATCCCAGGGGGAGCCCCGTGCGAGTGGCCGTGTTGGCTGGGAGCGCTGGCCTGAGCCCCTCTGTGTGGGTGGGCGGGGTCTCCCAGGTCCAGCTGTGACCAACGTGCCTACCATGGCAGTGCTGTGGCACTCACGGCCACCTGTGCCGTGGGCCAGGACGTGTGCCCATGGAGGGGTGCCCCTAACTGGCCTGTTGCCCTGGACACAGGACAGATAGCGTCAGGGCAGTTGGATTCCTGGGAAGCATTCCCCAGGGGCTGCCATGGGCTTCCCCCAGGACCAAAACCAGGACCACAGGGCCCAGAGCATTACCTGCTAGGCTGTGGCCATGTCCATGCAAAGGGACACATTACCAAGGGCCTACTGTGACAGCAGGAGGCCCCACCTCTGGCCTCTCAGAGAAACCAAACCCCGCAGATGCTGCCGGCCTCTGGCCCTCCCCTGGCCTGGACCTGCCCTGCGGTTTCTGCACTCCAGGGCAGGGAGGACGGGGAAGGCTGCTCACGGAGGTTCCAGAGAGGCCAGAGGAACCACAGTGGCTGGAGGAGCAAGGAGAGAGCCGGCGGGCAACCCGCAGCCTCTAGTCCAGGGCCCGGCCCCTGGGGGTCTTCCCCGCTCAGGGCCGGGAGACAGGGGCTGCTGGGAGGGAGTCACAGAGACGGAATATTCTGAGTCTTCCCTGAGCCATTCTGAGAATAAACATGCATCACTGTTTCCTATTTCTTCTCAAAGAAGCGAAATGAATTGCCCTTAGTTTCCATTTTGAAATCTTGTGACATCACACTTCGAGTCACTTTGATCGACAGAGGAGGCGTCTTCCTTTGCACTGCAGCCCTCAACTCGGCGCCCGCCATCAGCGCAGACCTGGTCCTCGGTTTGTGTGCCTGAGCGCGTGTGCGTGCATGCGTGTGCGTGCGTGGGTGCGTGTGTAGCTACGTGTGTGCGTGTGTTGTGGGTGCTTAGTGCGTGTGTGTGTAGGTGCGTGCATGGGTGAATGTGCGTGCGTGTATGTGTGCATTGGTGTGCAAGCGTGCACGGTGTGCCCTGCCTCCCATACCTGCGTGGTGCTCTCTGGGTACTGCGGCGCCCTGTCCAGGGCTCCGTCTGCTTTATCGGTGCTGCTGGTTGGTGCCTTGGCGCTTGCGGGTCAGCACCCCCAGACAGCGTCTGCCCACCAGCTCCTTTAAAACACCCCCTTTGCTGCAAACCAGTGGCCGGTGTGGTCTGGCCCTGGGAGACACTTTGGAAAGGGTCATCTGCCCACTTCCTGGCAGGGACGAGGCAGTTGCGTTAGGAAAGGTGAGTCGGGGCCAAAGCTGGGGTCGAGGGGAGTGCAGGTCCATGGGGGAGGGAGGCCTGGTGCCTCCGTGGCCGTCCAGCCCTGGGTCAGAGTTCTGCCTGCAAGCACAGGAATATGACGAAGTGTGAGGCGGTGGGGGGGGGGGACCGGGCGACAGGAGAAGGCCCCACCGGCTACTTGTCTCCCTGCACCTTCTGGTCATAGGTGCCCGCGTGCTTGTAGCCCGGCACGTAGCCCGACTCATCCACCAGGTCCATGCGGCCCGCCCTGCCCTTGCCCCTTCTGGACGGGTCGAAGCACTCCTTGTGGGAGCCCGTGAACTTGGTGGTGTCTGTGAGCCGCGACACGGTGAGCGAGGAGATGGCTTTCGTCACCCCCGAAATGATGGGGGCCTTGCCCTCACTGAGCCTGTGCACCTCTTGGGTGGCCTCCTCACGGCTCTTGTCTTTGAATCTCTTCTTGGCCAGCTCCTCCAGAGCTTCCTTGAACTGCTCAAATGTGATGGTCCTGCAGGACTTGCCCTTGATCTTGCTGAAGACGATGTCCACGTCGGTGACGGTTATGTTCCTGCCATCGATCACCTGGCCGTCCCTGCATAGTTTGGACCAGTTCTTGCCATGCATCTCCTTACAGGTGGCCCTGGTGTACCAGTGCACCGTAAACCTCCTCCAGGGCGCTGGGCTCCGGGCCGTGGTGGCTGCCCCTTCACTGGCGTCCTCCGACTCTAGTGACAGCCTCTTGGCTGCCTTGTCCTTCGTGGGGTCCCCTGGGGACTTGGGGGGCGTCTTGTTGGCAGGCTTGGGGGGCTTGGGCTTGCTGTCAGCCAGGCTCAGAGATGCGGCAACTGCAGCAGGTGCCTCTGCGACTCGCAGGCGAATGACCCAGTCTATTTTTAGTTTTTTGAGGCACCTTCATACTGTTTTCTGTAGTGGCTGCACCAATTTACATTCCTACCAACAAGTAGGAGGGTTCGCTTTTTTCCACACCCTCTCCAGCATTTGTTATTTGTAAATTTTTTTCTGATGGCCCTTCTGACTGGTGTGAGGTGGTACCTCACTGTAGTTTTGATTTGCATTTCTCTAATGATTAGTGATGTTGAGCAGGTTTTCATGTGCCTATTGGTCATCTGTATGTCTTCTTTGGAGAAATGTCTATTTAGGTCTTTTGCCCGTTTTTCAATTGGGTTTTTTTAATTGTTGAGTTTTGTGAACTGTTGGTATATTTTGGAAATTAAGCCCTTGTCAGTCATATCATTTGCAGATATTTTCTCCCAGTCTATAGGTTGTCTTTTCATTTTGTTTATGGTTTCCTTTGCTGTACAAAAGCTTGTAACTTTGATTAGGTCCCATTTGTTTACTTTTGCTTTTATTTCTATTGCCTTAGGAGACTGACCTAAGAAAACATTGATATGATCTATGTCAGAGAATGCTTTGCCTCTGTTCTCTTCTAGGAGTTTTATGGTGTCATGTCTTATGTCTAAGTCTTTAAGGCATTTGAAGTTTGTTTTTTGTGTGTGGTGTGAGGGTGTGTTCTAACCTCATTGTTTTACATGCACCTGTCCAACTTTCCCAGCACCACTTGCTGAAGAGACTGTTTTCCATGATATATTCTTGCTTCTTTTGTCAAAGATTTGACCATAGGTATATGGATTTATTTCTGGGCTCTCTATTCTGTTCCATTGATCCATGTTTGTTTTTGTGCCAATACCACACTGTTTGGTTTACTGTAGCTTTGTAGTGTACAATACAGTATTTTTAACTATAGTTACCATGCTGTACATTGCATCACCAGAGCTTATCTCTCTTATAACTGGAAGTTTGTACTTTTTGACCAGCCTCACCCATTTCACACACACACCCTGATCCTACCTTTGACAACCACAAATCTTTTCTCTGTGTCTATGTGTTCCAGTTTTGGTGGTTGTTGTGTGCTGTTTTTCTTTTATGCCAATACCATACTGTTTTGATTGTTATAGATTTGTAGTATAGTTTGAAATGAGGAAGTGTGATGTTGTCAGCCTTGTACTTTTTCAAGATTGTTTTGGCTCTTCAGGGTCTTTCATGTTACAAATTTTAGGATTGTTTGTTCTGTTTCTGTGAAAAATGCCATTGAAATGTTGATAAGAATTGCATTGAGGGCTTCCCTGGTGGCGCAGTGGTTGAGAGTCTGCCTGCTGATGCAGGGGACACGGATTTGTGACCCGGTCCGGGAAGATCCCACATGCCGTGGAGCGTCTGGGCCCGTGAGCCATGGCTGCTGAGCCTGCACGTCCGGAGCCTGTGCTCCGCAATGGGAGAGGCCACAACAGTGAGAGGCCCACGTACCGCAAAAAAAACAATTGCGTTGAATGTGTAGATTGGCTTTGGTAGTATGGACATTTTAATGATAATGTTAATTCTTCCAATCCGTGAGGACACAATATCTTTCCATTTATTTGTGTTTTCAGTTTCTTTCATCAGTGTCATAGTTTTCAGGGTACCAGTCTCTCCCTCCTTGGTTAAATATATTCCTAGATATTTTATTCATTTGTATGCAATTGTTAATAGGGTTTTTTCTTAATTGCTCTTTCTGATGTTTATTCCATTCATTATTAGTGTATAGAAATGCAACAGATTTTTTTGTATTGCTTTTGTATCCTACAACTTTACTGAATTTGTTTATTAGTTCTAACAGTTTCTTGGTGGATTCTTTAGGATTTTCTTTATATAATGTCATGTCATGTTCAAACAGTGACAGTTTTACTACTTTCCAATTTGGATGCCTGTATTTCTTTTTCTTGCCTGGTTGCTCTGGCTAGGACTTGCAAAACTGTGTTGAATGAAAGTAGTGGGTAGGCATCCTTGTCTTGTTCCTGATCTTAGAGGGAAAGCTTTCAGGTTTTCACCAGTGAGTATGATGTTAGCTGTAGGCTTCTCATATATGGTCTTCATTATGTTGAGGTATATTCCCTCTGTACTCACTTTGTTGAGAGGTTTTTGTCATAAACAGATATTGAATTTTGTCAAGTGCTTTTTTGGCATTTATTACATGATCATATGATTTTTATCCTTCATTTTATTGATGTGGTGTATCACGTTTATTTGCTGATATTGAAAAATCCTTGCATCTGGAATAAATGCCACTTGATCATGGTATATGATCCTTTTAATGTATTGTTGAATTCAGTTTGCTACCATTTTGTTGAGGGTTTTTGCATCTATGTTCAACTGGGACATTGGCCTGTAATTTTCTTAATAGTGTGCTTGTTTGGTTTTAGTATTAGGCTAATGCTGGACTCATAAAATGAGTTTGGACGTGTACCTTCCTCTTCTATTTTTTATTTTTTTCAATCTTGACCTAAATTTTGATTTGGGGCCATAATTGAGTTAAAACATGTTTATTTTAAGAAATTAATTTTTAAATGATACATTTAATATGACCATAAGAGAGAAGCTTTTTCAGGGGCCTAAAATACAGGAAATAAATCACGATCTTAGTGTGGTTCCTTGTTGAGATCTGACAACTTCCTAAACTAATGTTGTTTTGGTACTTTGATATCTAATATAGAGAGCAAGGTTAGGAATTTTATAATCAATAAAATAATCACAGTGAAAAATAGTATACTGCATGTAAATATACTTGTAATATGTTTGGCCTAATTAAAGTATTAGCAATTAATGAATATAGAAAAATTCAATTGTAGGATGCCTTTTGATTTCAAAGATTGCATAATAAGATAAATTGTGTGAAGGGATAGAGTAATGAATATCTGACAGTTTTTCTGGTTATTTACCACTTTTTGAATGTCCTTGTCTTACTTCAGGAATTTCCATCTCTATGAGTTCTAAATTCCCAGGAAAGGATCTAGAATATTCATTTCCTCAGTTTCCTTTGCACCTCAGGCACATGTATTTAACATAGCTGCAGCACACTACCTGTACTGTATTCAGAAGTGAGTTTGAGAAAAGAGGCTTGGCACAGAACTCATTTTGCTGGCAGGAGTTAGCATCAGTGGTTGCGGAGTCAAGTTACTGATCCAGAAGTGTCATTGGTGTGGTAGCAGGAACAGATGTAGTAAAGTTGAGTTTCTGGCAACATCCAAAGTATAGCATGTTGTGCTCCATGAGGGTAGAAATAGTGGTAGTTATTTCTAGTGCTCCATAGGCAGCAGCAGTTTTTGTCATCAGGCCAGTTCTATGGTATGTCTTTGGACATTGTTCCTGGAAGCTTAGACTCAAACCTGCCTGATTCTTAAGCCTTCACAGTAATTCCTTGAGTTAGATTAATAAACTGTTAATGAATACCTTTTCTGCCTCATTAGCCAGAGTCAGCTTCTGTTACTTATAACTAAGAACAACAGAAGTTGTTGCCAGAAGTGAGATACTGAAAATTACACAACCTAAAATGTGAAATTAGTTGAATGGAAGACAGGGATAGAGGGGAGTGTTGTTAACATGGACCTGACCATTACAGGCCTTAAGCTGGTGGCCCTTGTTATGTAGTAGTGAACGTAAGGTTAGTGCCACTTAACTGTTTTTTGGGAGTACAGCTACAGCAATAAGGGATATAATCAGAATGTCAATGTGTGCTCGTTATTGCTTCCTGCTTTCAGCAAAATATTGAAAAAGAGGATTAATGCAGGTTAAGCTAGTCAGTCTTCAAAGCAAAGATGGAAAGAAGTACTACTTTGTGAAGGGACACTTCTTGCTACAACCTGGAATCTGATTGAGGGTCCTATAATTTAGAGCCTTGCAGGCCTAAAAATGCCGGTTGCTCCTATCCACTAAAACTAAAGCCAATACAAGCAGGGGGTCTTTTAGCTCTAATATAAGATCAGTGCCCCAAGCTTTCTCATTTGCCAGACAAAGATCAGATATATGATGCATTTACTCACTGGAGCCTATAGTTTTTCATTGTGTTAAGAAGTGTCCATTAAGCTAAGAGTTAAGGAGATGAGACAGCATAGAGACCATAACCAGAGAATGAAAATCTTCATGCTTAGTAACTGTGTCAACATGTTTGCCTGTGGCTACTTGCACATGGAAATGACTGGAAAAAAATAGATTGGAAGTTATAAAGTTTTTGAATAAGTTGTATTGCCAAGAAACCCCAAGTTTGGTTAGCTCTCTTTCACTCTTAAGGCCATCCCTGGGTCCCTTAACTCATATCAACAGGAAGTGGATTATGAAAGCTTCAGAGCCTCAGAGAAGGGCATTTTTTGTAATATCTCCATCTGGATCCCCCAGAGGACAGACCAGAAGCCTTGAAGGGCAGTGGACAATAGAGGGTCTTTGGGTCTCCCAGAAAACAGGATTAGGTGTTGCCAATTTGGCTGACTGGAGTTTATTGCTCTGCCAAAAGCAAGGAGCTTTTGCTCCTCTGTCCAGAAGAATTAGGGTTTAGGATTTGCTGTGGAGCAGTAACTGCCATGTGTTTTCCATTCCAGGTTTTTATTGCTGTATCCTGTTTATTCTTTACTATGGTCCAGTAGGTATCTACCATGTGAGCCACAGCTGGACCTAATGGAAAGGTTAGCACATCAGCTAGAGATCCTTGATTTGAACATGGATGAGATCTTAGGGGTCAAGCAGTAAACGGATGTAGTATTCTATATATCGGAGGAAGGGTGCATATTCATGTTGTGTAGCTAAAAGGGTGAATGGGTTGTTGCCTCTCAATATCCTTTCTTTCTCACTAACTGAAAAATTGTGTTCAGAGTACGGTGTGACAGGGGAGGAAAAAATGTGATATCTCAGACCATGTGAAACCTTTCTGGTCAGTGTAAGCAGCTGTCTACTGAATGTTGCTTCCAGTAAAACTATTGTTTTCCTGTTAAAAGGCAGAGGCCGAGCTAGCACTCTCTTTTTTGCCCTTTTCCCCTCTTCCTACCGGGAATGCAGATGTGATGTGACAGCAGCAGTGAAGACAGAAACCATACATGAAGAGGAGCAGAACAGGAAAAAAAAGAAGACCCTGGGTCCTTGGTGGTACTAAGGACCTGCAGTAGCCTAGGGTTGCCTTAATCTATATTTCTTGATATGTGAGAAAGTTAAATCTCTTACTTAAACCACTATTTGTTGGACTTTTGGTTAATCTGTCTTTTCCACTAGCTTGTGAACTGTTTGAAGCTGAGGAGACTTGTTTTTTTAATTGAGGTATAGTTGACATATAACACTATACTAGTTTCAAGTATACAACATAATGATTTTATATATATATATATATATATATATTTTGATCCTTTTAATTTGTTGTTGGATTCTGTTTGCTAGTATTTTGTTGAGGATTTTTGTGTCTATATTCATCAGTGATATTGGTCGGTAATTTTCTTTTTTTTGTAGTATCTTTGTCTGGTTTTGGTATCAGAGTGATGGTAGCCTCATAGAATGAGTTTGGGAGTGTTCCTTCCTCTGCAATTTTTTGGAGGAGTTTGAGAAGGATGGATGTTAGCTCTTCTCTAAATGTTTGATAGAATTCACCTGTGAAGCCATGTGGTCCTGGACTTTTGTTTGTTGGAAGATTTTTAATCACAGTTTCAATTTCATTACTTGTGATTGGTCTGTTTATATTTTCTATTTCTTCCTGGTTCAGTCTTGGAAGGTTATACCTTTCTAAGAATTTGTCCATTTCTTCTAGGTTGTTCATTTTATTGGCATAGAGTTGCTTGTAGTAGTCTCTTAGGATGCTTTGTATTTCTGTGGTGTCTGTTGTTACTTCTCCTTTTTCATTTCTAATTTTATTGATTTGAGTCTTCTCCCTCTTTTTCTTGATGAGTCTGGCTAATGGTTTATCAATTTTGCTTATCTTCTCAGAACCAGTTTTTAGTTTCATGATCTTTGCTTTTGTTTTTTTTGGTTTCTATTTCATTTATTTCTGCTCTGATCTTTATGATTTCTTTCCTTCTACTAACTGTGGGTTTTGTTTGTTTTCTTTCTCTAGTTCCTTTAGGTGTAAGGTTAGATTGTTTGAGATTTTTCTTGTTTCTTGAGGTAGGCTTGTATAGCTATAAACTTCCCTCTTAGAACTGCTTTTGCTGCATCCCATAAGTTTTGAATCATTGTGTTTTCATTGTCATTTGTCTCTAGATATTTTTTGATTTCCTCTTTGATTTCTTCAGTGATCTCTTGGTTATTTAGTAACGTATTGTTTAGCCTCCATGTGTTTGTGTTTTTAACATTTTTTTCCCTGTAATTGATTTCTGATCTCATAGTGTTGTGGTCAGAAAAGATGCTCTGTATGATTTCAATTTTCTTAAATTTACTGAGGCTTGATTTGTGACCCAAGATGTGATCTATCCTGGAGAATGTTCCATGTGCACTTGAGAAGAAAGTGTAATCTGTTTTTGGTTGGAATGTCCTATAAATATCAAATCTATCTGGTCTGTTGTGTCATTTAAAGCTTGTGTTTCCTTACTAATTTTCTGTTTGGATGATCTGTCCATTGGTGTAACTGAGGTGTTAAAATCCCCCACTATTACTGTGTTACTGTTTCCACTTTTATAGCTGTTAGCAGTTGCCTTATGTATTGAGGTGCTCCTGTGTTGGGTGCATATATATTTATAATGGTTATATCTTCTTGGATTGTTCTCTTGATCACTATGTAGTGTCCTTCCTTGTCTCTTATAACATTCTTTATTTTAAAGTCTATTTTATCTGATATGAGTATTGCTACTTCAGCTTTCTTTTGATTTCCATTTGCATGGAATATCTTTTTCCATCCCCTCACTTTCAGTTTGTATGTGTCCCTAGGTGTGAAGTATGTTTCTTGTAGACAGCATATATATGGGTCTTATTTTTGTATCCATTCAGCGAGCCTGTGTCTTTTGGTTGGAGCATTTAATCCATTCACATTTAAGGTAATTATCAATATGTATGTTCCTATTACTATTTTCTTAATTGTTATGGGTTTGTTTTTGTCAGTCCTTTTCTTCTTTTGTGTTTCCCACTTAGAGTAGTTCCTTTAGCATTTGTTGTAGAGCTGGCTTGGTGGTGCCGAATTCTCTTAGCTTTTGCTTGTCTGTAAAGCTTTTGATTTCTCCATCGAATCTGAATGAGATCCTTGCTGGGTAGAGTAGTTTTGGTTGTAGGTTCTTCCCTTTCATTACTAAATATATCGTGCCACTCCCTTCTGGCTTGTAGAGTTTCTGCTGAGAAATCAACTGTTAACCTTATGGGAGTTCCCTTGTATGTTATTTGTCATTTTTCCCTTGTTGCTTTTGATAATTTTTCTTTGTCTTTAACTTTTGTCAATTTGATTACTATGTGTCTTGGCGTGTTTGTTTCTCCTTGGGTTTATGCTGCCTGTGACTCTCTGTGCTTCCTGGACTTGGGTCGCTGTTTCCTTTCCCATGTTAGGGAAGTTTTTGACTACAATCTCTTCAAATATTTTCTCAGGTCCTTTCTCTCTCTTTTCTCCTTCTTGGACCCCTATAATGTGAATGTTGTTGTGTTTAACGTTGTCCCAGAGGTCTCTTAGGCTGTCTTCATTTCTTTTCATTCTTTTTTCTTTATTCTGTTCCGTGGCAGTGAATTCCACCATTCTGTCTTCCAGGTCACTCATCTGTTCTTTTACCTCAGTTATTCTGCTGTTGATTTCTTCCAGTGTATTTTTCATTTCAGTTATTGTATTGTTCATCTCTGTTTGCTTGTTCTTTAATTCTTCTACATGTTTGTTCTTTAATTCTTCTACGTCTTTGTTAAACATTTCTTGTATCTTCTCGATCTTTGCCTTCATTCTTTTTCTGAGGTCCTGGATCATCTTCACTATCATTATTCTGAATTCCTTTTCTGGAAGGTTTCCTATCTCCACTTTCATTTAGTTGTTTTTCTGGGGTTTTATCTTGTTCCTTCATCTGGTACATAGCCCTCTGCCTTTTCATCTTTCTGTGAATGTGGTTTTTGTTCCACAGGCTGCAGGATTGTAGTTGCTCTTGCTTCTGCTGTCTGTCCTCTGTATTTATATATACTTTGAAATGATCACCACAGTAAGTCTAGTTAATCTGTCCCCATATATAGTTACAAAAATTTTTTTTGGGGGGGATGAGTACTTCTAAGATTTTATTAGCAACTTTCAAGTATGCAGTACAGTATTATTAACTAAAGTCACTGTGCTGTACTTAAGAGACTATTATATATTTATTTCTGTATCTTCATTTTGTGATGTAATGTCTAGCAAAAAATAAGCACATGTATGTTTGATAAATGAAAGAATTTACTGCCATTGTTAATAAGTTAAAACCTAAATTATAATTTGCTGTCTGGTGAAACCTCCAAATATTTGGTAACAGCAAGTGAGATATAAAAAATGGTTAAATAATACTTATTTAACTGGTTTTCATTTCAGTAAGCCAGATTTACCATGTGGCTCATAAGAGCATTATCTTTAGTCAGATCACTTATTTTTTTGTGAGAATTTCAGTTTTCCTTTTGAACTCATTTAGTAATATCTCTAAAACATTTTTTAATGATTCAGATTTACAGAAAAGGTGCAAGAAAAGTTGAAGAATATGTGAATTTCCTTTATCCAGATTCTACAAATGCTAACATTTTACCACATTTGCTTTATCATCTCTCCCTCATTTTTTTCTTGAACTTTCTGAAGCTAAATACAGGCATAATGTACTGTTTCCCCCAAATGAGCATTTTTCAGATCATAACAGCCCACTTGGGTTTAGATCTGGAGAAATACTTCAGTGTATATTTCTTAAGAATACTACATTGTGTATTTCCTAAATTTGTAAAGACGTTCTCTTATATGACAACAGTATAATTATCAAAATCAGTATATTAACATTGATTCAGTTCTGTTATTCAAATTTTCCATTTGACCTAAGAGTGCCCTTTATAGCAGAAGAAAAAAAAAATGGATTGGATCTCTGGTGTAGGGTCCAATTGAAGGTCACACAGATCGCATTCAATCATCGTGTGTGTGTGTGTGTGTGTGTGTGTGTGTGTGTGTGTGTGTGTGTTTCCAGCATCGTGATTTAATTAAGGGAGCATATTCATTGTAGAGAATATATTGATGATTGTAAATGTGACTCCTCATTACAGCCTTAAAATTTTTGAAACACCAAAGCACGAAGATGTCAACTATATATCCAAACTACAGGTACAAAACAAGGGCTTCCCTGGTGGCTCAGTGGCTGAGAGTCTGCCTGCTGATGCAGGGGACATGGGTTCGTGCCCCGGTCCGGGAAGATCCCACATGCCGCGGAGTGGCTGGGCCCATGAGCCATGGCCGCTGAGCCTGCGTGTCCGGAGCCTGTGCTCCGCAACGGGAGAGTCCTCAACAGTGAGAGGCCCGCGTACTGCAAAACAAAACAAAACAAAAACCAAATAAGTACATGTATTTTCCACACTCCAAAATTGAGTACACACTGTACTGTCATAGGGAAGGGGGTTACCAATGATGACCTGACAATAGAGTACTCAAGATTGATATACCAAAATAAAATATAAAATAGGAGTTTATAAAAACAAGTTTGACAGTAGCAGAGAGAACCCTTTTCATTTCTGAGCAAAAATGCATTTCATTATACATACTCTCTCCTAAAATGAATAAATCAGTTACTTGAGAATGTTCTATTTATTTCTTCCATTATACAACAACATTCTCCGTGTCTTTTGAAAAAAAAATATTGTGCGTGAACTGTGGGATAAGCATGCATGTGAATGGAACAGCACAATTACAGTGGTTCTTACAACTCACCTCTAGATAAGAAGAAAGTGTTTTTCATTAGTGTGGCCCCGTCTTAGCCAATATTCAGTTTGGAAAGACACTGGGTTAAGATCAGAAGGAACTGAAATTCCAAGTTCTAGAATTGATGATTATATATGCCATTGTATTAGTCAGGCTTCTTTTTTTTTCTTTTTATTGAAGTATAGTTCATCTACAATGTTGTGTTAGTTTCTACTGTACAGAAAAGTGAATTGGCCACACATACACATATATCCACTCTTCTCTACATTCCCCTCCCATACATGTCATTATAGAGTATTGAGAAGAGCTCCCCGAGCTACACAGCAGGTCCCTATGAGCCATCTGCCATTATATGTAGTAGTATGTATATGTTTTTAGTCTTCCTTAATCTGGAGCAGTTCCTTAGTCTTTCTTTGTCTTTCATGACCTTGTTCTTTTTTTTGTTTCTGCGGTATGCGGGCCTCTCACTGCTGTGGCCTCTCCCGTTGCGGAGCACAGGCTCCAGACTCGCAGCCTCAGCGGCCATGGCTCACGGGCCCAGCTGCTCCGCGGCATGCGGGATCCTCCCGGACCAGGGCACGAACCCATGTCCCCTGCATCGGCAGGCGGACTCTCAACCACTGCACCACCAGGGAAGCCCGACCTTGTTCTTTTTGAAGAATATAGGCAAGTTATTTCATAGAATTTGGTGTGAGCATTTTTTGATCATGGCAGTTCACCTGGATTCAGCTCTTCTAAAAACTTTCTATCTTAAGAGCTTTACCTCAGTTGACTCCAGCAGGATGTCTTCCCTAGGACTCAGCATTTGTTGTTGTTGTTCTTGTTGTTGAACAGTGTTTCTCAGTGGGGCCCTATTGTCATTTTGAGCAGATAGTTCTGCACTACACAGACTATCCCACACATCCCTGGCTCCTCTCTAAATTCCAGTAGCATTCTTCAGTTGGTGTGACCACCCAGAACACCTCCAGTTGAGAACCACTGTTATGTAAAATTTGAAATCGCATGCAGGATCTTAGTTCCCCAAACAGGGATGAACCCAGGTGCCCTGCAGTGGAAGCGCAGAGTCCTAACCACTGGACCGCCAGGGAAGTCACTGAAATCTTTAAATTAGGAAAGTGGTCTTGCTTTTTATATAGTTGGTAGCATGAGCTAATTTTCCAGTTGATGGTTTTAATTAATTAATTTATTTATTTTTGGCTGTGTTGGGTCTTTGTTGCTGCGCTCAGGCTTTTTCTAGTTGCGGAAAAGGGGGGCTACTCTTCATTGCAGTGCGTAGGCTTCTCACTGCGGTGGCTTTTCTTGTTGCAGAGCACGGGCTCTAGGCGTGTGGGCACAGTAGTTGTGGCTCGTGGGCTCTAGAGCGGGCACAAGCTCAGTAGTTGCGGTGCACGGGTTTAGTTGCTCCGCGGCATGTGGGATCTTCCTGGACCAGGGCTCAAACCCGTGTCCCCTGCATTGACAGGCAGATTCTTAACCACTGTGCCACCAGGGAAGTCCCCAGTTGATGGTTTTACTTATCATTAATCTGTAATCTGCTACGGACAGCGTGCTTTAGCTGAATTCTAGTCAGTTATTTAGTTATATTTAATAAATTGATGGTAAATGGTTAAGTTGGTCATGTATGTTTTTGTATAATCTGAAATGAGAGTCCTATTAACTATCTCCATTTAAAATTAGGAACACTACCTTAGAAGTTAACTGAAATAAAATATCACTGGGAAGATTTATTTTAAAACTAGATAATTTACTGTTACAAATTTTAGGGGGAAATGAGTGTATTTGCATTTAATTTTAATGATGTTAAATATTCTTCTTGTTTTTCTTTCAGAATTGGTCCCTAGGAAAGACCTTCTTATAGAAAATGTGCCATATTGTGATGCACCAACTCAGAAGCAATGAATTTTTCTCGAATAAAATTAAGTCTTTATCATTTTTAATTTTAAAGTATATAACTCTGGCTAAACTCCTGGAAATGCAAATATTTTTCTCTGAAATGGCATATTGAAATTTAGTGCATTAAATTATAGTTTCATAATTAAGTTTCACATTGAAAGAATATTGCTGAAAACTGCAGAACATAGTTAAGTATTTCTAAAGAACATTAGGTAAGAAGACATTTCATTTTCACTGAAAATCAAACTGTATAAAGTGAAATAAATGCTTACGGAGGTATATCATATTCACTTCTGTTTGACCTTAATGAGTATTTTGGTTTTATCATAGCTATTTGAGAATGAAGTGTTTTGACAGGTTGGTGGGTTTTCTTCCCATGTGAAATGAAACTATTAGATTAAAATTATTAGATTAAGTTAACGTTTAGTCCCGAAAAGAATTGGTCTAAAAATCACAGTGTGTGCCAACTTTCCACAGAAGGCAGCCTTTGTTCCTAAAGCACTGAAATTATTCCTGTAGCTAACAAATAATTATACAGTTTCCTTTTAGAGATAGAGTGTATCTCTGTTCCTAAGAGAAAATTTTTAATCAGTCTTCTGAAGATAGATGAATAAAATGTCAAAATCACGTAAGATAACTGTGGAATAAAGAAATTCTAGTTTTTTAAGGAAATAGTGTCCCTTGATCCAACTATATAATATAGGCTTAGTAGAATTAGCTGTACTTAGACCACAGCTAGACCTTATTGTGAAAATGTAATATATGGCTGCATCCTCTTCATTTTAATCAATAAAATCTAAATGGCTTTTTTTTTTTCTCCAACATTTTTCATCCCTGACAAGATTGACAGTATCACAGAACAGCTTGGCATTCTACCATCTAATGATAGGAACTATAAAACTGTGTTTAATATTCTTTTTGTTTCTCTTTTATCTATGCATCTTTACCATTCTGTTTTCTCAGTGAGCAGTGTATTCTCTTCCATTCACTGGTCAGTTCTCCCATTTGATGATGATACAGCGTTTTTAATTTTTACAGGATTCTCAATGCGAGCTTTGTTTGTTGGCAAACATATTGGTATTGCCATGCTCAATATAAAATGTCATGTTTTAAAATAATTTAATTTTAGTAGATAAAAAAATTATCAAAATTGCCTAGACATAGAACACTTAACAGTAAACCAGAGACTACCCTTAATGCCTCCTAATACTTTGGAGATTAGTAGTCTGCGAAATGGATTATATAGGTCAAAAGATTTGCTACATAATTTTTTTATCTCTCACGCCTCTTTCTTATTGTGTGTATGGAAATTATACCTACATAAACGTTGTTTCAGATTTGAAATTTGCCCTTATAAGAAAATGCTAAAGGTCGTCATGACACAATCACTGGTAAATTCTCTGACTTACTATTATTTCAGTAAGTGTTTATATTATGTCTTTTGAGGAAAGTTGGCTAAAATAGTTTAAATTTAATATATATTTTAATATTATTTAACATTTTTAGAAGTTTCTAGTATTTTTTCTTTAACCTGAATTCCCCTGTTCCATTCTTCACTCATGTTAATTTAAATATCTCATCAAAACATAGTTTAGTTTTTTTTTTACAATCTAGTTATCATTAGGAGCAACAGAGATTAATAACTAACATGTTACATAAAAAGTAATCATTCAGATGTTTATTTTATTGAAGCTAGTACGTTAGACATTTTAAAATATATACTATATATGTATATGTATTATATATGTGTATATATATAAATATATATATATAGTGATTTTGTGCCTTAAGACTATGCAGTACAGTTCCTATGTAATATACCAGGATATCAACAATAGGTTTCACTGTCATAGTTTTGAGAGATTTGGCACCCTGTCCTTAAAGAGCATATATTTATATTTCAAATTAATTTTAACATTATTTAATAGTTTTATTAGATCAGTTAAAACAATTTATGAGTTCTTGGCCTGTTGTGAAACAAAGATTGTCAGTATTCTAGAGAGTAAATTTTGAGAATGATGATTATCTAAGTGCTTGACTTCTCTGTGGTACAATGTCAAATTTAATTAAATCTTTTTTAGTTAGTTAAAAAAAGCTTCCCATGTTCCCAGAGGGAATTACCCACATCTAACATTTCACTTTGACTATTGAAACCCAGTGAAAGTGGGTGGGTGCAAATTCTAATTGCAGATATCTAGGCTCAGAGGCCCAGCAGGACTTTGTAAAACAGTCTTTTGGCAGAAGTCAGAAAGAGTGTATGCCAGGAGACTTAGATTTGGCAAGCATATGTGGGGAAGAATCCTTCACTAAAGATTTGAAGCTAAAGGAAATATGAGAGATAGTTTGCATAACATCTAATTCAGAACATTGAAATTAAGATTTGAGTATAATTGTGTTTAAGTTGGTCCTCATTTTGCCTTCAGTTGCATATTTTAACATCAGTACAATGTCCAAAAAGCACACAATAATAAGAATAGGTAGAATTTCTACACTCATTGACAAAACCAATCATTTCACTGTAAACACAAAGCCATAGGTCAACAAAGAAGTGAAAATTCCATTTCTTAAGCAGAATTTTCTAAAGTGAAAGTAGATAAATAAAAAATTAATGTAACTTTACTATATATCAGGAGTAACCTATCAGAAATGAAATGGAAAAAAGATCCTGTGTATAATAGCAAACAAAACTAAAATAGGAAGCAACTTTTTAAAAAAACTGTAAAACTTAAAAATGAAAGACATACTGTGTTCCTAGATGGGACAGTTGAAAATTGTAGAGATGACAGTTCTTTAAAATGTAGTCTATCAAGATCCCAACAGATTCACAGATATGTGTACATAAAAATATAAAACTTCTGTATTCTGTGAAAGCTACTATAAATAAAGTTTAGACAAATTTGCCACCGATGTAGTAATTAAAAATAGTTAAGATATAAGATGTTCCTATGACTCAGCAAAAGATAACTCTATGGAAAAATGGGCAAATGATATAAATAAGAAATTCATAAAACAAGCAATACTAACCCATTTAGTGGTCAAAGAAATGTAGGTTAAAACAAAGGAAACATTTTTCGTCATCAAAGTTGCAAAAGTTAAAGAAACTGGTCATATCCAGTATATGTAAAGGTGATACGCATGTGAGAAAATGGGCACTCTCATATATTTCAGGAAGGAATGTAAGTTATAGGGCCTTTTTGAAAGGGAAATTGACATCAAAATTTAAAATAAACATACTATTCAGAATGTATCCCAGTGGCTCACAAGAATACTAATAAATGTACACTTCAGGTATATGTACAGAAATTTCTACAGCATTGTTTAAACAGCCTAAATTTCCAAATTTAGGGGAACAATGAAGGAAGATATGGCTCATTCATACTCTGGGATATTATGCAGAAGTTGAAAAGTATGATATAGAATATATATATATGTATATATACATATACATGTCAAGTGAAAGAAGCACGTCACAGAATATATATTCTCTTTGAATCCACTTAGATACAAAACAACTATTTTTGTACACATATATGCGTATGTGTATATAAATACTTAGAAGTAATGCATGCTAAATGTTAATAATTAGTCTGGGAGAAAAATGAGATTTGGGGAAGGGGACTAGTAACTTGAGGACTTTTATTCTGATAACTCCTGAATGTTTAAATGTTTTATAATTTTTAAAGGACAATAATACCTAAGCTACTAGTGATTTTTATGTAAAATTTTAAATTATAAAATGTTTCAAATATCAGCAGCTGGTACATCAGACACTTGTAAACCTAATTCCCACATTTGACAGATGTTACATTTTGCCATATTTGTTTAACAAAAATCTCCTTCCTTTTAAGCCATAAAATCCTGTAAAGCTGAAATCCTACCTCCCTTTTTATTTTCTTGTCTCATTTCAGGGATAATCACTATTTTATAGTCAGTGGATATCACTCCTGTACTTGTCTTTATACTTTTATCAAACGTGTGTGTGTTCAAAACAATATATTGTATTGTTCTGTGGCTTTAAAATGCAAGTGAATGGTGTTATGCTCCATATATTCTGCAACTTACTTTTCATCACACATTAGGTTCTGAGATTTATCTATACTGTTGGATAAATATCTAGGTCTTTCACTTTTATGTCTTATTCCATTGTAAGAATAAGCTAGTTTATTTATCCATGTCTCTTGATAAACAATAGTATTGTTTCATTTTTTTGATATTGCAAATGAATTTACTGAAAGCACTAGCACATGGATTCTTGCACCCATGTAAAAGTTTATCTAGGTATATACCAAGAAGCAGAACTGTTGAGGCATAAGGTATGTACATATTCCAGTTTTCCAGGAATTTTTTACTTGTTCTTTAAAGTAACTGTACCAGTTTATACCCCAATCAACCCTGTGTGAGAGGTCCCTTTTCACCATATCCTCACTGTTATTGTTATGTATAACTTTTCTCATTTTTGTCAAACTCATGGATATGAAAAGGTATCACATTGTTTTAATTTGCATTTCTGGATTACTGGTGAGGTAGATCAGCTTGTCATGCTTATGGTCATTACAGTTTTCCATTATGAATGTGTGTTCATATCCTTTGTTCACTTTTCTCTATTGGGTTGTCTGGCTTTTTCTTACTGATCCTTTATATACTCTTGATATTAATCCTGTGTTGGTTATCTGTGGTACAATTGCCTTTTTCCAATATGTGACTTGTCTTTCAATTCTGTTTATGATAAACCTGTAGTTTGGGACTTTTTTTTTTATCATATTCATTAAAAAAACTTTTCCTTTATTAATTTTGCCTTTATAGCTTTTTAAGAAATTCTTTCTACTCCAAATCATAAAGATATTCTAGTACATTTTCCTCTGAATGTTGAAGTTTTGCTTTTTATGCTTGGGCCTTTACATCATCTAGAATTTATTTTTATTTATGACATGAGAGAGGGATCTAATTTTATTTTTGTTAATGAGTTAACAGTTTGCTTCACCATCATTTATTGAATGGTCCGTCCTTTTCCTGATAACATGTAAAGCTACTTTGATCATATCCCAAGCTACTATATATTGGAATCAGTCTAACCCTCTTAGCTATTCAAAGACTGCTCCTACAGTTGTCCCCCTCCTCTGCCAAATATCTTTTTCCCTTTCTCCACTGGATTGTTCTCAACAGCATTCAACATTCTGAAATATTTCCCATCAAAAAAAAAACTTTCTTGAGCCCCAGCTCCCCACCTTGAGCTTCAGCACCATTTTTCTGCTCTTCTTTGTTCTAAGAGGTTTCTATATTTACTGTCTCCACTTCTGTCCCCATTCTCTCTTATACACACCCCAATCAGAATTTAATCCCAACCACTCCACTAAAACCCTTCTTGTCCCAGTTACCATTGACCTTTACTTGGTAAGTCCAAAGGTCAGTTCTCATTTCTTACTTTATTCACCCTGTCAGTAGCAATTGCATAATTGGTCATTCCCTCTTTTTTGAACCAAGACCTAGACACGTGTTTATTATAGACCTACTACAAGTAAGATACAGCCATGAACCAAAGTAACAAAAATGCCTGCCTCATCTTCTGCTTGTGATTTTAGATACACTCTCAGCCCTTGTTGATGCTGCTCTCAGCCTTCTGTGGGAAGACTGACCTATGTGAATCAGCTCAAGTGGCTCTTGTACCCTCTGACTTTTGGTTGGTTCAGCCAGTGGCCAGAGATCAGAAGGAGGGAAGAGAGTGAAGGCAGGTATTTTTTTTCCTGGCTCTATCCCTGAGAGGTTGCCTCATGTTGGCATTGTGCCTCAAAGTATCTCTCACGGTGACCTCTGTACAGTTCTTTCCTTCCTTGGATAAGAGCTTCCCTCCCATCTTCAGATCTGGGGCAGCAACATCTCATCTGCTGCTATCCATGTGAGTTCCTTTACATGCACAGTTTTGTAAATAGACTCTTTATAAATAAATCTTCCTCAAACATGTATTTTTAAGTACATCATCTATTTCCTTTTAGGACTCTCACTAATTCACTGCCCTGGGGGAACTTAACTTTCTGTAGGTGAGAGACAGATAATAAACAAAATTAAAAAGTAAATAAGAAGGTGATAAGTAATGTGGAGAAAGATAAGGTAGAAAAGGGAAATAGGAAAGCCAGGAGGAACGAGGTGTTGCAATTTGAAGTCCTGCGATCAGGGAAGGTCTCACTAAGGAAGTGATAGTTGAGCAAAGACGAAGGATCTGAGGGATCTAGCCATGCAGATATCTAAGGGAAGAGCTTCCCAAGCAGAGCAAACTGCTAATGCAGTGTTCCTGAGACAGGTTCTTGTCTGCTATGTTTGAGGAGAACCAAGTAACAGGAGCAAAGTGATTTTAGGGGGAGAGTAGTAGGAGACAGAGTCATAGAAATGAGGGATTTCCCTGGTGGCTTAGTGGATAAGGCTCTGCGCTCCTAAAGCAGGGGGCCTGGATTTGATCCCTGGTCAGGGAACTAGATTCCACACACATGCCGCAACTAAGGAGCCCGCCTGCTGCAACTAAGACCTGGTGCAAACAAATAAATAAATATATATTTTTAAAAAGTCATGGAAATGATATGGTAGAAGGAGGCAGAGAGTAGATGCCAGGTTACGTAGGCTATTATAAGGACTGTGGTTTTTACTCTTAATAAAATGCAGAGCCATTAGATGGTTTTGGAAAGAGGAGTGATATGATCTGATTTTAAGTTTTAAAGACATCATTCTGGCTGTTGTGTTGAGAATAGACCAT
Organism: Monodon monoceros; assembly: GCF_005190385.1. Lineage (NCBI taxonomy): Eukaryota > Metazoa > Chordata > Mammalia > Artiodactyla > Monodontidae > Monodon > Monodon monoceros. The sequence continues at coordinate 108,939,855 of NW_021703768.1, forward strand.
GGTGGCAAGGATGAATTCAGGGATACTAACTAGAAGTTTCTTGCGTTATTCTAGGTAAGAGATGATAGTGGCTTATACCAGAGTGGCAGCAGTGATGGTGGTGAGAAGTGGCAAAATTATGGTTATATTTTGATACAGCTCCTGGGTTTCCTGATGGATTGAATCTAAGGTAAGAGGAAAAGAAAAGAGTCAGGGATGATTCCCAAGGGTTTTGGCCTGTGCAGGTGGAAGGATATTGTTGCCGTCAATTGTAATGGTGAAAACAGACTAGATTTGTGAAAAAAGATCAAGCATTTCATTTTGGGCATGTATTAATTGAAATATCTAGAAGGTATCCAAGTGGAGATGTTAATAAGACACTGGACTAAGATCTGAAGTTCAGGAAGTGGTCTGGGCTGGAGATATAAATTTGGGAGCCATTAATATAGATAAAATACTTAGAGTCATGGCATTGGATGAAATCACTAAGCAATTGACATAGAGAAGAAGAAAAGTCCATGATTGAGTCTTTTTTGGCACTCCAATGTTAAAAGTTAAAGAGAGAAGAAACAACAAGCACAAGAGACAAAGAAGTTTCTGAAAACAAGGAGAATGTAGAACAGAAGTTGGCAAACTATGGCTCACAGGGGCCAAATCTGACCCACTGTCTTTTTTTGTAAATAAACTTTTATTGGAACACTACCACACTTATTCATTTACATATTCTCTATGGCTGCTTTCATACTACAGTGGCATAGTTGAGTAATTTCAACAAACTGTATTATCCACAAAGCCCAAAATTGCTATCTGGCCCCCTTGCAGAAAAAGCTTGTTGACCCCTGGTGTGTAGAGTCTTAGAAGCCAAATAAAAAAAAGTGTTTCGTTGCGAGGGAGTGACTGCATTGCGATCATAATTAAAAATTCCACTAGGAAGGGCAACATGGAGCTGACTTTGGTGACTTTGGCAAGACAGTTTCAGTGAAATAATTGGAGAAACATACTCTTGTTGATTATTCCCAGATTGATCTTTAAATTTGTTGTAATCACAGTTAAAATTGCAGTAGGATTTTTATAAGGAACTGATAAAACTTACTAAAAAATTTATGAGGAATAATAAAAGTCCTTAAATGGCTAAATCAGCTATGACAAAAGAATAAAATTAGATATCCATATGCAAAAAAATGGAACTTTGGTCTATGCTTGACACCGTATACAACAGTTATCTCAAAATCAATCATAGATCTAAATACAAAGCCTCAAACTGTAAAACTTCTTGAAGTAGCAGGAGAAAATCTTTGTGACTTTGGGTTAGACAAAGTTTTCTAAGATACGACACCAAAAGCACAATACATACAAGAAAAAATTAATAAACTGGACTTTGTCAAAATTAAAAACCTTGCCCTGTAAAAGATAATTGTTAAGAGAATGAGAAGATAAGCCACAGATGGGGAGAAAATACTAAAAATCATAAACTGATTAAAAAAAAACTTGTTATCCAGAAAATATAAAAGACTTTTAATAGGAAAACAAAAAACAATTTTTTAATATTTGAGTAGATACTTTTTCAAAAAATATATAAATGGAAAAACTATATATGTACAAATGGAAAATAAGCACATAAAAAGATCTCAACATCATTAGTCATTACAAATTAAAATCATAATGAGATACTACTACATACCTATTATGATAGCTAAAATTAGAATGACTGAACATACCACGTCTTGGCAAGGATGTAAAGGAACTGAAATCCTCATTCATTACTGAGAGAAATGTAAAATGGCAGAACAACTTTGGAAAACTATTCAGCCATTTCTTACAAAGTTAAACATATACTTCCTTTATAATCCAGACTTCCGCTCCTAGGTATTTACCTAAGGGAAGTGAAAGCACAAAGACTTACATGTTTATATTACACAGCAAAAGAAATCATCAACAAAATGAAAAGGCAACTTCCAGACAGAAAATATTTGCAAATAATATATCTGATAAGGAGTTAATATCCAAATTATATAAATAACTCATATAACTGAATAGCAAAAAAAATCTAATTTTAAAATAGGCAGAGGATCTGAATAGACATTTTTCCAAAGAAGACATTCAGATGGCCAACAGGTACATGAAAAGATGTTTTTTTTTTTTGGCCACGCCACACAGCTTGTGGGATTATAGTTCCCCAACCAGGGATCAAACCCAAGCCCTCAGCTGTGAAAGCACAGGGTCCTAACCATTGGACCGCCAGGGAATTACCGAAAAGATGTTCAGCATCACTAATCATCAGGGTAATGCAAATCAAAACCACAGTGAGCTATCATCTCACACCTGTTAGAATGGCTATTAGCAAAAAGACAAGAAATAGCAAGTGTTGGCAAGCATGTGGAGAAAAGGGAGCTCTTGTTCACTGGTAGTGGGAATGTAAATTGGTGGAGCCACTATGGAAAACAGTATGGAGGTTCCTCAAAAAATTAAAAATAGTACAACTGTGTGACCCACCTACTCCACTTCTGGGTACTTATCTGAAGAACATGAGAACACTAATTTGAAAAGGTATATGCATCCCTGTGTTCACTGCACCATTATTTATAATAGCCAAGATATGGAAACAACCTAAGTGTCCATCAGTGGGTGAATGGATAAAGATGTGACATATATACACAATGGAGTACTACTTAGCCATAGAAAAGAATGAAATCCTGCCATTTGAACAACATGGATGGACCTTGAAAGTATTATGCTAATTGAAGTAAGACAAATGGAGAAAGACAAAACACTTATGATTTCACTCATATGTGGAACCTTAAAAAAACAAAATAAAATAAAACAAAAACAAACTCATAGATACAGAGATTAGATTAGTGGTTGCCAGAGGGGGAGGGGTTGCCAGTGGGTGAAATGGTGAACAGGCCAACTGTATGGTGATGGATGGTAACCAAATTTGTGGTAGTGCTCACTTTGTAGTATATACAGATACAGCATTAAAGTATAATGCTGTATAATGTTGAAGTGTATATAATTTTTTAAAAATAGGCCTAGCATGTCATCCAGCAATTCTCCTTCTGGGTTTTTATGTGAAGGAAATGAAAATGCTAACTGGAAAAAATATATGCACCCCTATGTTCATTGCAGCATTATTTACCATAGCCAAGACATGGAAGCAACCTAAGTGTCTTTTAATGAATGACTGGACAAGGAAAATGTTGTATGTGTCTGTATATATGTATATGTGTGTGTATGCATTTAATACAATGCAATATCATTCAACCATAAAAAAAGAAGGAAATCTTGCCATTTATGACAACATAGGTGGACCTTGTCTGCTAAGTCAAACGGAGAAAGACAAATAATGGATGCTCTCACTTAGACGTGAAATCTAAGAAGGAAACAAAACAAACAAAAAACGCAAACTCATAGTACTGGGTGTTTGCTGAAGGCAGGGTTTGAGGGGTGGGAGAAATGAGTGAAGGGAATCAAAAGGTACAAACTTCCAGTTGTAAAATAAATAAACCATGGGTTTGTAATGTACAGTATGGTGACTATAGTTAATAATATTGTATTATATATTTGAAAGTTGCTAAGAGAAAATATCTTAAAAGTTCTCATCACAAGAAAAAAAGATTTGCAGCTGTGTGTAGACTTAATGTGGTGATCATTTGGCAATATATACAAACATCGAATCATTATGTTGTGTGCGTGATACTGGGATAATGTTGAATGTCAATTACATCTCAATTTTTAAAAAAAGACTTAGTTATAGCAGCCTTATTTATAATGGCCCCAAACTGGAAACAACCCAAATATCTATCAGCAGATGAAGGAATAACCAAATTGTATGTCTGTACAATGGAATACTTCTCATGAATAAAAAGAAATGAACTATTGCTGCAAACAACAGCATAGATGCATCTCAAGGTACTTATCCTGAGTGAAAGAAACCAGACAAAAACAAGTACATATTTTATGATTCCTTTTCTATAAAGTTCTAGAAAACACAAATTAATTCATAGTGACTGAAAGCAGATCAGTGGTTGCCAGGGGATGAGAGCAGGGAGTGGGTGGAGGGAGGGACTGAAAAGGTGCATGAGGAAATTTTAAAGGGTGATGGATATTTTCATTATCCTGATTGTGGTGATGGTTTCATGGGTGTATGTACATTTTTAATGTGTATAATTTACTATATTTCAATCATAACTCAATAAAGCTGTTTAAAAAATACTACAAAGCCATAATGATTTTTTTTTTAAATGTAGTATTGGTGAAAGAACTGAAGGATGGTTAGGAGCTGACCAGAAGAGAGCTCAGGAGTAGAGGAGTATACCCATATTCTCTCTCTCTCTCTTTCTCTCTCTGTTCCTTTTGCACAGTTATGTGTTCTTTATATCTTTCATCATTTAAAGATAATTTTGTACTCTTTCAGAATATTTCATTTGTTCATGACATAGTCTTTCCTCATGTGTTCTGTAGTATTTTTTTTGTTTGTTTTTTTCTGCAGTACACGGGCCTCTCGCTGTTGTGGCCTCTCCCGTTGCAGAGCACAGGCTCTGGACGCGCAGGCTCAGCAGCCATGGCTCACGAGCCCAGCTGCTCCGCGGCACGTGGGATCTCCCCGGACCGGGGCACGAACCTGTGTCCCCTGCATCCACTGCGCCACCAGGGAAGCCCTGTTCTGTAGTTTTTTATTGTAAGTATATCTTGAAGGGCAATTGTTAATTCACTGAGGATCCCATATGGAGTTGTGGATTGTGATATAGGTGCTAGAGAATCAAAGACAAGACAGTCTAGCAGGAAAGACTCAGAAAGTAGGCAATTGTAGTGTAATTAGTGCTACACAGGAATTACAGTTTTAAGAATATAAAGTAATTTATTAGAAAGTGGTTTGTAAAATATAAATATATAAGATAATGTGCTTTTAATCTCTTGAAAGAAGTAAACCTATAAAATAACTCATACCTAACATTTAAAATATATAAATTGGAATAAAAAAATGGGATTTTGTGAGGCAGGAGAAGTTTGGGGAAACCTTAAGCTTTCTGCCACAAACTTCTTTTGTAGCATTTTTCTCTCCTGTTATCTTTTACTCTGGCAACAGAGTGAAAGGGCTACTGTTTTAGGTAAGATTTCCAGAGAAACGGACTTTGAGACAGAGATACGGATACAGGAGTGCAGTCAGGAGTAACCTCTGTGAGGGAGTGAGAAGTGAGATTGGGCAGAAGGAGTTGTTGAACTGTGATGCAGCTGCAGAGGAGCCCTGGAGCTGAACTGGCTTTCAGAATTCTGAACTGCGGGAAGGGGACTGGGCTTTTGTTCGCTGGTATCAACAGTCATTGAAGGTGGGGCAACCCCAGGGAAGAGACAAAACCTTAGTGAGGCAGCTTCCTTCAGTGCGACAACTCCTAGAAAGAACAGTAGCTGTGCACAGTCCCAGGAGCTAAGGAAATGAATGCCTCCTTCTGAAGGGGACGTCTGGGTAGTTGCACAGAACCCACTACACCAAATAAGGTCCTTCTGTAATTAGCTCAAACTGCTTGAGCAAGAGAGGCAGAATTGTAAAGCTGGGTGTTTCTCTTCTGGGAAGTAAGTACCCCAGGGACAGTTTGTTACCTATTCAGACCAAAAGAAGATGGCAAGTCCATTAGAAAAGAGCTAATTATGAGTTGAGATTCAAAGTGAGTTAATGTGTGGGGTCATTATTCATTCAATAAATGTCTAATGTCACCTGGAGATAAGCCTACCAAAGAGGGAACAGGGTCCTGGGTTCTAGTCATAGCTCTGGCAGTGAAAATTGGGTCTTTGAGCAAATCATTTATCATTCCTGGATTTTAGTTTTTTGAGGAATCTCCATACTATTTTTCATAGATGCTGCACCAATTTACATCCTACCAACAGTGTATAAGGTTTCCCTTTTCTCCACATCCATGTCAACATTTGTTATTTGTCATCCTTTTGATGATAGACATTTTTTTTCTTTTTTTAAAAAAATATTTATTTATTTTATTTATTTGACTGCGCCGGGTCTTAGTTGCGGCACACGGGATTTCTGTTGCTGCCTGCAGGATCTTCGTTGCAGCATGTGGGATCTTTAGTTGTGGCATGTGGGATCTTTTAGTTGTGGCACGCTGGATCTTTTTAGTTGCAGCATGCAGGATCTTTAGTTGCGGCACATGGGATCTAGTTCCCTGACCAGGGATCAAACCCTGGCCCCCTGCATTGGGAGCATGGGTGTTAGCCACTGGACCACCGGGGAAGTCCCTTGATGATAGCCATTCTGACAGGTGTGAAGTGGTATCTCAGTGTGGTTTTGATTTGCATTTCTCTGATGATTAATTACATCAAGCATCTTTTCATGTGCCTGTTGGCCATTTGTACGCCTTCTTTGAAAAGAATCTATTCAGATCTTCTCCCCATTTTTTATTCCAGTTGTTTGTTTTTTTGATGTTGAGTTATATGAGCTGTTTCTATATTTTGGATATTAATCCCTTATAGGTCACATCATTTGCAAATATTTTCCCCCATTCAGTAGGTTGCCTTTTCGTTTTGTTGATGGTTTCCTTTGCTGTGCAAAAACTTTTAAATTTAATTAGGTCCCATTGGTTTATTTTTGCTTTTATTTCTTTTTCCTTAGGAGACAGATCCAAAAACATATTGCTACAATTTATGTCAGTGCTCCACCTATGTTTTCTTCTAGGAGTTTTATGGTTTTTGGTCTTACATATAAGTGTTTAATCCATTTTGAGTTTATTTTTGTATATGGTGTGAGAAAATGTCCTAAATTCATTATACTACATGTAGCTGTCCAGTTTTCCCAGCACTTCTTTTTAAAGTGACTATATTTTCCTCATTGTATATTCTTTTCTCCTTTGCTGTAGATTAATTGACGATAAGTGCATGGGTTTATTTCTGAGCTCTCTATTCTGACCATTGATCTATGTGTCTGTTTTTGTGTCAGTACCACACTGTTTTGTTTTTTTTTTTTGGGTTTTTTTTTTTGCGGTACACGGGCCTCTCACTGTTGTGGCCTCTCCCGTTGTGGAACACAGGCTCCAGATGCGCAGGCTCAGCGGCCATGGCTCACGGGCCCAGGTGCTCTGCGGCATGTGGGATCTTTCCAGACCGGGGCACAAACCCGTGTCCCCTGCATCGGCAGGCGGACTCTCAACCACTGCGCCACCAGGGAAGCCCCACACTGTTTTGATTACTGTAGCTTTGTAGTATAGTCTGAAGTCAATGGCTTGTAATTTTCTTTTTGTGATATCTTTGTCTAGTTTTGGTATCAGGGCGATGCTGGCCTTGTAGAATGAGTTTGGAACTGTTCCTTCCTCTGCAATTTTTTGGAATAGTTTGAGAAGAATAGGTGTTAATACTAAATGTTTGGTAGAATTCACCTGTGAAGCCTTCTGGTTCTGAACTTCTGTTGGTTGGGAGTTTTGCAATTACTGATTCAATATCATTATTGGTAATTGGTCTGTTCATATTTTCTGTATCTCCCTGGTTCAGTCTTACAAGATTGTACATTTCTAGGAATTTGTCCTAGGTTGTCCATTTTATTTATTTACTAATCTCTCATGATCCTTTGTATTTCTGTGGTGTCAATGTAACTTTTCCTTTTACATTTCTTATTCTGTTGATTTGGGCCCTCTTTTTTTCTTGATGAGGTTGGCTAAAAGTTTATCAATTTTGTTTATCTTTTCAAAGAACCAACTTTTAGTTTCATTGATCTTTTCTATGTTTCTTTTTTTAGTCTCTTTCATTTATTTCTGCTCTGATCTTTATTATATTTTTCCTTCTCTAACTTTGGGTTTTGTTTGTTCTTCTTCTGGTTCCTTTAGGTATAAGTTTAGGTTGTTTATTTGAGATTTTTCTTGTTTCCTGAGGTAGGCTTGTGTCACTATAAACTTCCCTTTTAGAACTGCACAAAACATAAACAAGTAGAAATGCATGAGACACTAAAAAGTCCATGGAGTTCTGGGGCTAGTGCTGGCTCAGTGGTGGGTGGACCCAGGCCCCTGGATCTCTGGCTTCAGGGTCCTGGGGGTCCTGGAGCTGGTTTTGGCCCACTCGTGGGCTGGGCAAGTTCCTGACACAGTTGGCTGTAGGGTCCAGGGTGTCCTGAAGTTTGTGTCACCTGCTGGTGAGTGAGACCAGACTTGGGGCAGCTGGGTGAGGGGCCCAAGGTGTCTCAGAGCTGATGTTGGCCCCTTGAGTGTGGGCTGGGTCCTGGCACAGAAAGCTGTGGGGCTGTGGTGTTCCTGGGGCTAGCGTCTGCCTGCTGGTGGGTGGGGCCTGAGTCCAGGAAATCCTGGGGCTGGTGCCTGCCAGTAGTGGGTGGAGCTGGGTCCAAGGCTGTCTGACTTCAGGGCCCACTGGTGGATGGAGCCGAGGCCCAGGGGTTCCAGGGCTAATGCCACCTCACTGGTAGGCAGAGCTGGGCCCCAAGGTCTCTGGCTGCAGGGCCCTGGGGTTCCTGGGGCTTGTGCCTGTCCACTGGTGTGTAAGGCCAGGTCCTGGGCCCTCTGGTGGACAGGGCTGTGTCCCAGGCTTGTTGTGAGCTCAGGGAGTCTTAAAGCAACCTGCCTGATGGTGGGTGGGCCTGTGTCTAGTTGCTTGGCCTGAGGTGTTTCCATATGGTGTCCAGAGGCTGGTGGGTAGGGCCAGGTCCTGATGCTAATAAGCTAGAGGGAAGATTCTAAAATGGCACTCACCAGCACCAGTGTCCACGTGGTAGAACAAGTTCCCCAAAAGTGCTGCCACCAGTGTCTGTGATCTCAGGGTGAGCTCCAGTTGCCTCCTTGTCTCTCTGGGGGACTCTCCAAGATCAGCAGGTGAATGTGACCCCGTCTCCTTTCGAATTACTGCTTCTGCCCTGGCTCCCGGAGCTTGTGAGATTTTGTGTGCTTCCTTTAAGAGTGCAGTCTCTAATCCCTGCAGCCCCTTGGGTGTCCTGAATGTAAGCCCCATTGACCTTCAAAGCCAAACGTTCTGGGGATCTGTCTTCCTGGTGCAGGACCTCTGGGCTGGGGAGCCCTATGTGTTTCCTGGACCACTCAATCCTTGAGGGAAACCTCTGCAATTGTAATTATCCTCCTATTTGTTGGTTGCCCACTCAGGGAATGGGTCTTGACTATACTGCGTCTCTGCCTGCCCGCCCCCCTGCCCCCCGTCCCATCTTGTTGTGGTTCCTTCTTTATAACTTTAGATGTAGAAGATCTTTTCTGCTAGATTCCAGTCTTTCTCATCAATAGTTGCTCTCTGAATAGTTGTAATTTTGGTATGCCCATGAGAGGAGGTGAGCTCAGGGTCTTCCTACTCCACCATCTTGACCAATGAAAGTTTTTATTTAAAAATAAACTACAATATATGTTACATTGTTAGCCCCTGTGATCTTGGGATAGTGACTTGAACATAACATTTGAAAAATAAAAGAAATTGTCGATATTAATAATGGTATACATTATACCAGTAAGTGGTAAGCTCATAATCCTGTTATATTTCAAGATTTTAAAATAATCCAATTACCATTTAATTCAGTCTGGTACCAGGAAGCTCCCTGATTGATAGTAGCTTATATTTTTGCTAATTGTGAATGTACCTCAGTATCCCTTTCTGATGAATGTAATTCTGACCCTTTACACTAAAAATAAAGTCTGACCATTTTTTCCAGGAACTGTAGAGCTTTATTACTTCCCTCTACAATAGTGAACCAATAAGGCTGAAAAATAGAATTCTTTGAGATGCATCATTAACTATTATATACAGAACTTGAGATGCTATAAATGTCATTTGCAAACACATCGTGTTGCGGCTTTGATACACACACAATGCAGAAAAGAAAAGTTGTGGGTGGCCACAGCAACTGTGTTGTAGGTGTCTATTGGAATAAGGTCTTGATTAATTCTGTTTATGATCACTCTAATTTCTTTGCATTTTATATCAATATGGCTGAGTAACGGTTGGTACAGGAATTACTTTAAAGTACTGAATTTCTATAAATGTTATCTGTCAGCACGTAATGCTCTGATCACACACTTGCACTTAATTATGTCATTTGTTTTAGGAATAACCTGTTTAAAAAATACTTTTGACTTTTTTCTCAGAAAATATTTCCAAGCAAGCAGCATGTGACACTTCATCTGCAATAGAATATTTAGCTAATGTGACTTTATAGCACCTTGATAGGACATCTTATTATACATGTAGAAAATGAGGTAGAATGACAGAAGATAATAAATTATTTAAGATCACACAGTAAATCAGGACAGAACTGTTATTGATATTTTGCTCAGGACAAGCCATTCTCGAAGTGGTATTTTGTGAAACGTGTGCTATGCCTGATTGCTAGAGCACAGTTCTACATTATCAGTGCCTATGTGTACTTGACTTTAATCTCCAAGTTATACACACTTGTTTGTGTGTCTCCAAGGTTGAAATGTTTCCAGGAGTACCTCACCTGAGACTAAATGTTTTGCTTATCTATTCTGTGAAAATTAGTTAGGGTTTTCTGGAGAAACAGACCAATATCTGTAAATCTTTATACTTATAGGAATTGGCTCATGCCAGCTATGGAGGTCAAGTCCCACGATCTGCCATCTCCAAGCTGGAGAACCAGGAAAGCTGGTGATATGGAGTCAGTCCCAGTCCAAAGTCCTAAGAATAGGAGTGGGAGTGGCAGAGCCACGTGGTGTCAATCCTGATCTGAGTCTGACAGCCTGAGGACCAGGAGCACCCGTGTCTGAGGGCAGGAGAAGATGGATGTTTCAGCTCAAACAGAGCAAATTTGTCATTCCTCCACTTTTTGTTCTGTTCATGCCCACAACATTGGTAAGGAAGATCTTCTATACTGATTCAAAAGCTAATCTCTTCTGGAGACACCCTCACAGAAACACCCAGAAATAAGGTCTTACCAACTATCTGGGCATCCTTTTTTTAAAAATTAATTTATTAATTTATTTATTTTTGGCTGTGTTGGGTCTTCGTTGCTGCGTGCAGGCTTTTCTCTAGCTGTGGAGAGCGGGGGCTACTTTACTTTGCGGTGCGCGGGTTTCTCATTGTGGTGGCTTCTGTTGTTGTGGAGCATGGGCTGTAGGCACACGGGCTTCAGTAGTTGTGGCACGCGGGCTCTTGAGCGCAGGCTCAGTAGTTGTGGCGCATGGGCTTAGTTGCTCCGTGGTGTGTGGGATCTTCCCGGACCAGGGCTCAAACCCGTGTTTCCTGCATTGGCAGGCGGGTTCTCAACCACTGCACCACCAGGGAAGCCCTGGGCATCCTTTAGCCAATCAGGTTGACACATAAAATTAATCATCATACCCAGCCAAATCAATATTTATTAATAACACCCTCTCCTATGCAAAGCACCAGATACTATGAAAAATATACAGGAAGTGAGAAATGTGACCATACCCTCAGAATTTACAATGTAATACTCCCTTGTGTGAGCACACTATCTGTGGGAAAAACAACAACAAAAAGCAATCCCAGAATACCCACTCTTTCTCCAGAGGATGAAGCTTTCATGAACTACTTCTGTTACAGGGTGGAAGAGCTTCATGCCTAACAATATCCTCTGACTTCTTTGTTTCATTTTTCCACCTCTACAATTTATAAAATAAAGAGGAAAATGTTTTTACTTACTTGCAAAAATGAACTGTTCTTTCTCATTTTTTTTCTCTATTAGCCCCCTTTTTTCGCACTTGCCATCAGCTGTTTTCCATAGGTGAATTGTGTAAATTTTAATGTTTTATTAATTGGTAAATACGGGTATTGAAAAGAACATGGCAAGTTAGCATTGATTCATATGTATACATAAAGTCAGAAATAATTTGAATAACTAAACTGCACCTGAAGAATATTCACAATAAACATTGTGCAAATTTATAATTTTAGTATGATAATTAGCAGTATAAATAATGTATCACTCCCCAAACCTTTCAAACAGTTCTGACTCACCATTACATAGTGCTCACATGGATGAGTGCTCCCAGAAATTGTTTGGATTCATAAGAAAGAGTAGCTAAGTTTTTCTATTTTAAAATCTCTGTGAAGACAAGAAATTTCCACTCAAATTTTAATATTGAAATAGAATCTCATAATGCAAAGATAAAACAGATTTTTTCACAAACACCCAAGTCAGTAAGAAGTTCTTTAGCAATCCAGAAGTCCCCAAGTCCTGAGATGAGACTATTCCAGAGTAGGTAGGAATATTGGCTTTTGTCACTAGACTGCCTGGATTGTCTCCCAACTTAGCCACTAGCTTTGTGTGCAGAGTCAGGTTATCTAACCTCTGTGTGTCAGCTTCCTCATCCGTAAAGGGAGAATAATAGTCCCTGCTTGAAATTAATTAAATACGTTTTTAAAAAATATTTATTTGGCTGCACCAGGTCTTAGTTGCAGCATTCGGGATCTTTAGTTGCGACATGCAAACTCTTAGTTGTGGCATGTGGGATCTAGTTCTCTGACCAGGGATTGAACCCAGGCCCCCTGCATTGGGAGCGAGGAGTCTTAGCCACTGGACCACCAGGGGAGTCCCTAAATAAATACATTTTAACTACTTAGAACAGTGCCTGGCACATTGTAAGTTCATAATATGTTACCTATTATTGGCATTATTTGATAGCGACAGTGAATCAAAGAAAACAGAGCTACTGCTAAATGAAATTTTAAACAAAACGAATGCAGGTGAAGACTCACACATCACTGCACTTGTATTTGCATTTCTACTATTTGTTGTAGACGAGTACCCTGCAATTCTGTTTTGGTCTCAGATGATACACTCTCTGCTTCTTGTCCAGATCTTGTGCTTCAGCAGGCTTCTTTAACAGAGTGACAAGTGAGTGGCATGGACGCAGATGAGGACATGAGTGTGGGACATGGCACCCTTAACTTCTCCATACCATTCTCAGCAGTTCCCTCAGAAAGACAAATCCAGATTGCAGTGTCATTTTCTACCTTTATCCTACTGCTTATCCAGTCTTGGCTTCTTACTCTGCTTGCTGCCAAGCTTCTAGATTTGTGCAAGATTCAAGTTTTCAGGCCTCTCCCCCTGAAACGTACAATAAGCGCTGACTGGTTTCTTAGCTAATGTAATGAAATCATTGTCACCCCATCCATTTTCTTAAAATAGCAGATTATTTTCTCTCCTTCCTAGCACTGTTTCTTAGCTAATTTATTGACTCATCATCACCCTATTCATTTACTTAAAATAGAAAACTGTTTCTTTTTTCTTCCTTTCTAGTCCTAAATGGAACTCAATTGACAGAAAAACACAAGTGTTTCTTTCCTCTATTCCCACCTGATGTTCTAATCAAATCAGGAGCATCTGCAAACCAGAATTGAATGTCAGTGACCACCATAAAGACCCCTTTCTTTGGCCTTCCCTAAATATGCCTGGGGCCTGGACCACCCCTTGGGATTGGGCATGTGTGTGCCGGATGAGTACTGGGGGAGAATGTGTAGGGGCACAGCTGCCAACTTGGAAAGCTGATTTTCCATTGATCTGACAAACCCTCTGCTCTCTTATGACCAATATTACAAACCAGATTAAAAATTGCCATTTTCTGCACGAAGCAAAATCTCCCCCATAGCGGCTTGTTACCATAGATGAGCTATTCCTGCTCTGTTTAAAGCCAGTCCCTCAACTTAGACACTGAGGTCCTATTCCCTCTCACCCAATAAAAGACATTGCTCCAGTAGTTCCTGCTCCCTAGGCCCTGTTATCAGCTTTTCACTCTCCACTAAATCATTTCCATCAGCCTACAAGGGCGCTATTATTTTTACTGTCTTTAATAAAATGAGCAAAAAACTCCTTTTGACCTACTTTTCCCTCCCCCTACTGTCCAATTTCTTTACAGTTAAACTCCTTAATAGCCATTTATAGATTCTAATTTTTCCCTTTCCACCTCTATTGAACCAAATTCAGTGAAGCTTTTGCCTACACTACTCTACCAAAATTGTTCTTGTCAAGGCCATCAAGTGACCTCATATTGATCATTCCATTGGTCAATTTTCAGTCCTCATCTTGTCTGACCAGCAGCATTTTATGACATTGATCACTCCCTCCTCTTTGATGTACTTTCTTTTGACTTCCAGGATACCACACTCTTTTAGTTTTCCTCCTACCTTCTTGGCTATTTCTTCTCAGTCTTTGACTGACTTGGTGTCTCCTCTCTAACCTTTTAGTGTTGGAGTGCCCCAGGCTCAGCCTTGGGCCCTTTCTTCTCTATCCAAACTCACTACCTTGATGATCTCATCTGGTCTCTGGGCTGTAAATGTAAACCTCTTATCTGACAACTCCCAAATGTCTCTCTTCAGCCCAGTTCTCCCTCTTGAATCCTGAGTTGAATATCCAACTGCCTATTCAACATCTCCTTGAATGTCTAATAGGCATCTCATACTTTACAGGTCTCCAGCAGAACTCCGGACCTTACTCTTTAAACTTGGCCCACCTGCGGCGTTCCGTATCTTGGCATCTTGACAGTTCGCAACAGCTCCTTCCTTCCATCTGCTCAGGTAAAAAATATTAGTGTTAGCTTTGACTCCTCTCTATCTCTCACATCCAATTTCTTGGGAGATCCTATGTGACTGTCCCTTCAAGTATTACCAGAATCTGAGTACTCACCACCCCTTCAGTTACTACCTTGGTCTGAGCCACCATCCTCTCTCATTTGGACTAACCTCATAACCTCTTCACTATCCCTCTTCCTCTAACCTAAACGTCATAGTTAGAAGCCAGAGCTTTAAAAAATGTAAGACAGGTCGTATCATTTGTCTGATCAAAGTCCTCCAAAAACTTCCCATTTTAGTCAGAGTAAAAGTGAAAACCTTTACAACAGGTTCAAGGTCCAACTTAACCTGGCATCCCATTATCTCTCTGACTTTGTCTCTTTCTACTCTCCCTTTCACTCAGCTTCACTCCCCTTCAACAGCTTACTTGCTGTTAACTCCATTACACCATGCACACTCTTGGGTTAGGACTTTGCCCTGGCTGTGCCCTCTCCCTGAAATGTTCTTCTCCTTAGCTAACTTTCTCTCTTCCTTCTTGTCTTCCCTCAGTGAGGGAACCTTCTCAGTGAGACTTGCCCTAACCATCTGGTTTACTACAACTGTGCCCATGCATGCAGGCACACATTCACACATGTGCACACACATACCACTGACACTTCAGATTATCCTTACCCTGTTCTAGTGTTATATTTTTTCTGCAGTCGTCAGCTACTAATACATATTATATTTGTTTTTTTTTTCTGTCTTCCCACTAAATGTAAGCGCTTTGAAGACAAAGATCTTTGTTTTCCTCATAGATATACTTGGAGCATCTGTCACAATATATGTATCTGACAAATAATTGTTGATACATGTACATACAAACATACACACATATACATGTATGAAATGAAGTTACTTCCCTCTGATAAAGCCAAATGAGAGTTTTTAAATCCTACAGTGGAGTGACTATTCTTTATATTCTAGTGTGGAGTGAGGCCCTCACACACCACTGGATCTGTTTGTACTCACTGGCATCTTCTAGGACAAGCATTCGAACTGTGTTCATGATAGGAATTCAAACTGAGTAGAAAACTGGGTAAAAGAGAAGTAGATTATGCAGCTCCTGTAAGAAACCTGGCACAATCTCAAGGAAAGAAGCCTAACACAATAAACTAAACTCAGTAATAAGACCTGAGATTTCAAGAGGATTTCTGGGTGTAGTGCAGTGCCTCTGACTCAACCTCCCCACAAGCTCTACTGTTGTCCTAATCGCCAACATGAACCTATGAGGACAGGAGCATGTGTGGATAATACTGAAGACTCCTTATACTATGTAACACCTCAGGCCCCAAGCAGCTCTGAGGTGGAATTCTATAAGAGGACAGAGCACAGAGGAGAGGAAAATGTTTCTCTACGCATTTTATACAAGGTGAATGCTAGCAGCCTAAGGCAGATTGGTGATGACAGTGAAGGATGTTGACTGGCTGCAAAGGATAGGGTGACCACAGCAGAAGCAGGAGGCAAAGCAGAAGGTCTGGCAATGGAGTAGGACAGAGCAGCAAGGCACCCAGAAGTAGCATCCAGGTAGAGTGACAGCAGCTGGGCCAGCAGCAGCCCATGTGGAAAGGCCAAGAGAGTTAGTTACCTTGGGCAGCAGCACCAGCATAAACAGCAGCCTGAGGGAGAGGGAATGGGGGTCCAGGTGAAGCAGCTATGACAGGGATGGCAGGCATAGAGTGTAAAGGAGCAGCCCCTGTGTCAACAGTGGCTTAGGTGGAGCACAGAGCAGCAATTCAGAGTAGGGCTGTGGTGCCAGCTCCAGCAACAGTCTGCTGGGAGTATGGAGTGGTGGCCCAGAGCCAAGTGAAAGCAGTGCCACGCACAGTGGCCATGCATGCTTTGTGACACTATGCGACAACCTCCAAAAACACCAGAGGTATGTCTGTAAGAGAGAAACCTCAAAAGAGGCCCAAGGTTTTACAGTTATGTACGTGAGAGCTTTCAAACTAGTGGAATTCAGTCTTCAATATTAAGGTGACTTTAGTTGTTTCCACAAGCCAGGGAATTCTAGGAACGTTCAGAATTACAAACTTGTTTATGACTGCCCTAAAAGAAACTCTATCTCATGCAGTAGCAAAGTTTCTGAAATTTTTCTGAAAAACAAAAGGCTAATCCTGTGGGTGATTGAATTACAAGGCAAATTGAATTTACCACTCCATAGGGTCTTTTTTGTTCAAGTTAGGGCATTGATTGGGAAGAAGAGGGACTTTGAAAATTGATATGGGGACTTTATGGGCAGATGTGAATGAACCTTGGCCCATGGCCTTTAAATTTTGCTCTGCCTTCTATTCCAGTAGAAGTAGCCCTTCTTTCTGCATGAGAAGGTCAGTCTCCGCTTGCCTGAAGAACCTGAGAGAGTGGCTTTGCAGGAGACAAAGCCTCCTCAGGACCTATCCCCACCATCCCTCATTGTTTCTCAAACTTGAAATAGACTTAAATCCTGGCAGGCCTCGGGAGGTCAGTTACAAAATGACCTACAAGAAGGAGCCAAATGCACCAAAAGAATAGTGAGATTTTGCTAATTTTGACTGATAAAATACATTTGGGACCCTAAGAGTGTTGGATCAGGGTGGAAAGAATGTAAAGTAGGATCAGGCCAAATGTATTGATTTGGGTGTACAAAGCAGAAATTCTGGATCTGATATGTTAGGCCAAGGAACTAAGAATGGCTTTCCACTCTTGGAGTTGGCTTGTTTGTTCACTAAACCCTGGAACCAAAGGATCATAGGCTCCTGTGGTGAAAAGGACAAAATGGCAATGCTTAATTGCCAAAGACAAGTGGGTTTGGTTAATGTAACAGACAGCAAAGCCAAAGGGGTAATCAGAACGAGTTGACCCATAGAGATCTTTGGTGTTGGCTGATTGCTTATGGCGGCCCTAGGTCAGAATTAGATAAGCAATGTACTGAAATCTTACTTTAGCATAGTAAGTTAGTATCATTTATATTTAGTATGATTTGCATAAGCAGGAAACGCTAGGTCTGATGAGCCGAAGTCTGACTTGAATCACGCAATACAAAACTCTTGGCTCCTGAACCAATTACCAGACTTGAGCCAATTTACAGACCCAGAGCCTCTTAAATAAAGGGGAGACCAGGTTCCCCTGAGGAACAACCCTAATGCACAGCCCAAAATATATACTGTAAATCTTGCTCCTAAACTTACGCAAAGGGCCCTGCAGTCATTTACTAGGGTGATATGCATTGAGGAAGGTGGAATAACCAAACTATGGAAATTATGGGACACGGGCACTAATTCCTAGAGAACCAAAGCACCATTATGGTCCATCAGTCAGAGTAGGGGCTTACGAAGGTCAGGTATTTATTGGAATTTTGGCTCCAGTCCACTTCACTGCAAGCTCAGTAGGCTCTTGAATTCACCTAATGGTTATTTCTCCAGTTCTGGCATGCATAGTTGGAATAGCCCCCACATTGGTTGCTTTACTCTTGGAAAAAAAAACTATTGTAGTAGGAAAGGCCAAATGGAAGTCACCACAAACTCACCTCTGCTTACCAAAAAGATATTCTTACTGGTTTGCTTGTCTAATCAAACCCTGACTGATACAATTACTCAAACCACTTTAAAGCTGACCTGGGATACTAACACTATTGTGGCTGCAAATAGAAAATCAGTCAGTTCAGGAGCTGGCCAGTCATAAGGGACACCATTACCATCAGTAATATTCATGGTATTTTTAAAGAAGATCCCTTTACAAGATGTGGTCTTAAAAAGAAGTAAGCCTTTATAGTTATGAAATCTAACTTCTTTATTTGGTAGCTCATGACTCGTTGTCAGGTTGGATACATTTGCTTTGTAAAAACTAAAATTGAACATTAATTTATAGAATTTGATTTTATTTTGTACTTTCGTATTTGTCTCCATTGGCAACTTTTCTTACCAAGTATAAAAATGAAAAATTCTGTTTATTTGGGTGATTAAAATCTCATGTCTTTCAAATGTGGTATAGTTCGCCAATTTCAAGAATCCTAGAATTAAAGGTGGTACAAAGAAGTTTGGAAAAGGAAATTTTAGAATTAACAATAGCAACCGCTGCTATTTTACTAATATAGTAAACTTATGGACGAGTGGAATATTTGTTAGAGGTACATAACCAACCTCATGGTTAATAACCATATTAGACATATCTTATTGTCTGCCTGACCTACAGCACCATATAAAGAATCTGCCCCATAGACTGTAAACATAGAGTGGCCTTGGTCCCTGGTGGCTTTCTAGTTCCCATGAAGTCCATTGGAATTTGGCTTTGGTCTTTGGTTTCTGTGAGACTTACATCCTTTATCTGAGTTAATCAGAGGCTCTATTCCCTGTAGTAAAGGACACTTGGCTCTAAAGGTAATTAAGAATACCTCAGTTTTAGAGTGCAGACACAAACAGCCTAGCTCCTTGCCCTTTTTCAGGGTATTTGTCCATTGTTATGGATAGAATGTTTGTGTCCCCCTCAAATTCATATTGAGGCCCTAACCCCTGGTGTGGCAGTATTTAGAGAGGACCCTCTAAGGAAGTTATTGAGGTTGAATGAAGTTGTAAAGGTGGGTCCCTGATCCTGTAAGATCAGTTTCCCTTATAGGAAGAGATGCCAGAGAGCGCTCATGCGCCCCCTCCTCCATCTCACTCTCTCGTTCTTCCCTAATCATCACTGTTAATGATATTTGTTGCAGAGTCTGGTGGATACCTATATCAGTTATTAACCAGTTTGAAAAACACAAACCAATTAGGTATGTCAGAGGGAAGCTAACACACGGAACTAATTACAAAATTGTTGGAAAGGTTAAGGAGCAAAAAGGTGAAAGTGCTGTTAACTCAGAGCCCTAGAATGCTGTGCTTCTGGGCAGCTGGGGCACAGCTGCTACAGCTGCTCCTGCTACTAGAGCCAGAAACAGAAGAAGGAAACAAATGGCTTCTCTCCCTTTGCCACCTTTTAAATCCTCAACCATTGTCTCCCATTGACAGAATCTAACCAAACCACAGCAAGGGAGCACGGGAAATACAGTTATCAGGCTTCCAGCCCCCTGTGATAGAGAGAAGAGAAAACGCAAGTGCAAGAATGAAGCTGACAGCTAAAAGTCAAAAAGCTGCACAATGTCCTTATTCAGATTAGGAAAGTTTCTGTCCATATATGTAGTCTTCTACGAGTTTTCTTTTTCTGTACCTAATAAGACGATAAAATGGCTTTTCTTTTTTGAATCTTTTAATGAGGACAGTAATGAATTAATTAGGTTCTGGATTTTCTCATTGTTGAATCTGCTTTGCATTCTTGCTATAATATCTACTTTGTCATGATAGATTTATATGTGTATATATGTTTTCTGTATATATATGCTAGATTTTGTTTGCTAATATTTTGTGTAGGACTTTTTCATCCATGTTTATCAGCAGGATTGACCTTTAATTTTTCTTTCTCCATACTCTTCTTGTATAATTTTATAGCAAAGTTACACCAGTTATACCAGGTTTTATCTTTTCCCTACTTTACAATTCTACGGAAATTAACTGTTACTGAAGTTTGGTTTTTAAAAAATCTAACGTAAACTCTAAACCTAGTGCTTTAAATGAGGGTATATTTTAGATTAATGGTTTATGTTTATTCATAGTTTCACTCTCTTTTTGAATCTGTTTCTGGAGTTGATCTTTTTCAAAAAAGTTGTCTTTTTTACAGGTTTTCAAAATTTAATAGCATAAAACTGTTGCAAGTATTTTTTTATAATTTTTAAAGTCCCAACTCTACCAGTTAACTTTTGCTGCAAAACGTAGTGGCTTAACATATATTATTGTTTTGATTCTGTGGGTTAGCTGTATGGTCTATTCTGGTCTGGGCTAATTTGGCTGGGATTGAATGATCTTAACATGACCTTTCTCACATCTTTGGTGATTGGCAGGCTGCTCAATCTAAAGGAGCCTATCTGAAGTTACCTTGTCTTTTGCTTGTGAGTTTCATGAGCTCACACTCATTGTGATTTCTGATATATTTGAATTTATTACTGCCAGTCCTATTTTATGCCTTTTATTTGTTTCTTCCTTTTTGCCTTCTGCTGAATTATTTTTTTCTTTACCCTTATTCTATTTTAGAATTGTACATTTTATATCCATTCTTAGCAGTTACCTTAGAATTTTATCCTGCATACATGTCTTTAAATTATATGATTCATTCTCATAACTACCTTTCAGCCTAATTCCCATCATCTTTCATATTATTATTCTCTGATATTTGGTATATTTTTAAGTATTTTATGTTTTGACTAGGTTGTACGTAGTGAAAAAAATTATTTTGAAAGCTACAAAAAGCTGTACAGTGTAAGGTTTATTCCCATCTCTGTCCCTTGTCTTCAAGGCCCCCTCCCCAGAGGCAACCATTAGTATCAGTTTATTGTATATCTGTCCAGAAGCAGTGTATGGATATACAAGCATATAAGGTGTGTACATATTTCTTCTTTCTCATGTAAATGGTAGCATATGACCCACACTGTTCTACATGTTGTTTTTTTTATCTAAAAGTATTTCTTTGAAATTACTTCATATCAGTACATATAGAGCTCCCTCACTCCTTGTAATAATTTATATAATTATTTATAATAATATAAATATATATTTTATACTACATATATAAATATATAATAGTATAATGGCTTTGTAATTCTTGTAATAGCCATTAGATACACGTATCATAATGTATTTAACCAATCACCTACTTTGGATATTTAGGTTGTTTAATGTTTTTGCTACTAAAAACAATATTGTAGTGAGCATATTTGTATAGACCTCATTTTGCACATGTGTATATCTGTAGTATAAATTCCTCAAAGGGCATGCAACAACAGGCATGTGTGTTTTAATTTCAATAAATTCGTCTCCAAATGCGTTTCATTGTCTTCCTATGATGCCCCATTAAAACGTCCTATTATGAAATGAATGTTTGTAAACACCCAAGATTCATATGTTGAAACCCTAGTCTCAATGCAGTGGTATTTGGAGGTGGGGCCTTTGGGAGGTGACCAGATCATGAGGGTGGAGCCCTCATGAATGAGATTAATGCCCTTACAACAAGAGGCCAGAGAGCTAGCTCCTTCTTTTTCTGCCATACCAGAAGTAAGCCATTTGGAATCCAGAAGAGGGCTCTCATCAGAGCCCAACCATGTTGGCATCACCTTGATCTCAGACTTCCCAGCTTCTAGAACTATGAGAAAAAAAATTTTGCCGCCAAAGTCACCCAGTCTATAGTATTTTGTTAAGAGTAGCACAAGTTGGCTAAGACATTTCCCATGCACTCTTCTCCATGTTCTTTCTGCTTTTCTTGGCTGGATGTCAGTACTCAGGGCAATTTGGAAAGCCACTTGCTGAAGAAACAGAATTATTACCAACCTAGGTCCCTGAGTGACTTCATGGATTAGACCTCCATCCCTATACCTCCCTTTCTCCTCCCTTGCTCCCATCACTAGGAAATTCTGCACTGGTCTATTTCTTGTACAAAAATTACACTTCTGTGTGTTAAGTAAATGAAATTATGGGGTCTATTTGAAGCAGCAATCAACATTTCCTCATCAAATCACCTTCATGTTCATCAAGTACATTTTAAACCAAAATAAATAAAGGAATGAATGAATGAGTAAAATTTAAAAAAAACATTTCTCTATGCCCTTGTTAAAACAATGTGTTAGAAACTCTTTTGTTGTTTACCCACCAAAAGGTAAACAATCCATCTTATTGGAGTTTCAAGTTGCATTTCTTTTATTATGACTCAAGTCAAAAGTCTTTTTGTATCTTTTCATATATTAAGATCCATTGGTATTTCCTTCTGTGTGAACTGTCAGTTCACGTCCTATGCCCATTTTTCTATAGAATTGTTGGGTTTTCTTTTGTTCATGATATGAATTGCAAGTATTTTTTCCCAGATCATCATTTGTCTTTTAACTTTGTTTAGGTATTTTTTTAAATCAGTATTTTCTTTTACAGTTTCTGGGTTTTTTGTCACTTAGAAAAGTCTTCTCTACTTCAAGATTTTTAATAAGTATTCTTCCATATTTTTGTGTAGTATTTTTATAGTTTTTTTTTACATTTAAATCTTTGATTCAATTAAATTTTATTTTGCTGTGGGGTTTTAGGTAGATAGATAGTAAATTTATTTTTTTCCCCAATAGCTACCAGTTATTCTAACACACTAATTGCTTAATCTAGCTTTTCCCCAAGACTTGAAGTGCTACCTTTGTCATGTACTAAAATCCAACATATGATACAATAGTTTCTGTGCTTTCTGTTCTGCTCCACTGACTTGTCAGTATCACATTATTCTTTTATCTCTATAACAACGTTTGAATGTCTTGTAGAGCGAGTTCCCACTCATTACTTTTCTATTTCATAATTTTACCAACTATTTTGGCTTATTTTTCCATATACACTTTAAAATAGGTTTATCTAGTTCTCAAAAAAATAACACCAGTTTTTTTGGGGGGGACGGAGGGGGAATCACCTTATTTTAAACACCCAAATTAGTCATTTTTGTTGTTTTCTTAGGTCAGCATTTTCCAGTCCTGTGATAACTGTTATTTCTTGCATCTCACTCTTCCTTAGTTCAATTTTCTTTTTGTTAAGAAAGTTCTTTCTCTGAGGGTCTGTGAGAGGCACATTCCCTTAACTGGCTTGTCTAAAATGTCTTTATTTCTCTTTCATTTGTGAATAATAGTTTCACTTGATGTAGAATTCTCTTCTGACAGTTATTTATCTTAAAGACTTTGAAAGTATTATTCTTTGCTTTCTGGTGTCTGTAGTTGCTCCTGATATATCTTTTGTCAATGATACTGTTTTTCCATTGCCTTTCAGATTTTCTTTTTATCTGAGATATGTTGTACTAACCATCTCTTCTCAAGGTTGCCATAAGAATTTCCTTTTAATATATATGTTTTGTAATATCACTGTTATGTGTCTAGATATGGATTTACTTTTATTATTCTTCACCAGTCTCCTCTGATTTGGAAATTTATTTATTTCATCATTTCTAGAAAATCTCTCCACTATGTTTTCATGTATAGCCTCTCCTGTGTTCCTTCTATTCTATCTAAAACACTTTTCAGACTATATTGGGCCTTTCAGTCTATCCTTCATGTGTCTTAATCTCCCATTCTTATTTTCCATTCTTTTATCACTGCATAATATATTTTGAATAATTTTCTCCATCATCCATTTTGCTATTTTGTTTCAGCTGTGTGTAATCTGTAATTTAATAACAGCAGTAATAGTAAGTTGATTGAATTTTTCAATTCAAATGACTGTTTTTCATTTCTAGAAATTGTATTTTTTTAAATCAAAATTACCCATTCTTTTTCATATGTATTATCCTGTAATTTTGGATCCTGTTTTTTCTTTAATCTTTAAAAATTATTTACTATTAATTCTTTAAAAATTAATTTTATTTAATTTAAAAATACTTTGAAAGATAATTTTGCAGAAATATTTTTCTATAAGTTCTTGAGGTTGCATATCCTCCTGTTTATTATGTTTTTGTGAACTGTAATCTAACTGCCTGTCTTTTGTCATTTTTTATTGTGAACGTTGAGTGCATAATTCATGTGACCATTGTTGCAGAAGCATCCCTTAGAGTGGTTTGGGGTTTGCTACTGCCAGGCATCCTAGGTGTTTTTCACTCGGGTCCAGCTCCAGTGTTAATATTAATGTCTCAGCAGGGAGTTCCCTAACTATAAGGGTAGAATAAATTTAGATTCCATATCCGAGAGAGAGGCTTAGCTTTGTTTTGTTTTCTCAGCTGGGAGTGGGATCTTTATCCCAGAGTCCTGCTCAGAGTAAACTTCCTTGACTCTTCTCTGATTTGACAGTGTTTCTGTTCAGAGGGGAAATCCTTCCACGGGTCATTGCTTTAGTTACAGATTTTAAACATTTCTCTATGTTTTATACAACATTTTTCTGAATTTCAAAATTCATGTTATGGATTTTTATTATGTCCTGTCTTCGCTCAGAATCTAAACTACTTTTTTATTTTATTCTTTCATTCATTCATTAATTCTTTGATGAACACAGCAGTAAAAGCGCTGAATCCTAACTACTAGGCCACCAGGGAACTCTCTGTTTTTCTTAAGATTATAAAATTATGGTCTTATTTTGCGTGATGCTTCCTTTATAAGCTGTGATGTTAATAATTTATTAAACACTGTCTTTGCCTTTATTATCCTAAATAAGCTCATTTTTCCTTATTCTGTACTTCAGCTCTCAAATTATATTCTTACATTTCTATCTTATGCACTTTCTTTTCTCTACTAATATCACCACTCTTTCCTTGACCTTGGTCTTTTGTCTCATAGGATTAAGGTTGCTAATATCACCTTAACTCTGTACAAAAGTCAATAATTTACAATTACGTTTTACTCTGAATTCAGTTTTAGGTCACTTTCTCTGATCTCAGAAAATGAATTGTCTTTCACTTTTCAGGGCCAATCCCTTAACCTATGTCCCTTGATCCCACCCCCTTATCACCTCCCAGACCATCTTCCATCATTTATCTCTTCTCCTTTATCTTCAGTCTCTTCATATCCACAAACACACTCAAAATTCTCATAATACCTGCATCTACTTCAAACATTTCCTCAAATGTCATCTTCCCAGTAAAATCTGCCTTGACCGTCACCCCTTTAAAATTTCAACCCCTCTTTGCTTCCTATTCCTTTTAACCGCTTTTTTTTCTTATTATACTAATATCTGATACATACATTTACATACCTACATGTATATATGTATATATATACGGTGTTATTTTTTTACTGTTCTCTACTTGACATATAGTAGGCACTCATTAAACAATTGTTGAATGAATGAATATACTATTGCTGTTCATTTTTCCAACCTAATGAAAGCATGATATCTTATTAGATATCCAAATTGCAATGTAGCTTGATACCCTTCCATGTGTATATCACACAACTATTATTAACTCACTGGTATATACTTGTTTTCATCTAAGTTATTATTTCCACAGTGAAATCTAAAGGATGGGTGGCAGCTATGGGAAAATGTTTAGAAAACAGAGTTGAATTCTGGAATATTTTTCCTTCTGCCTCAGTACTACCTTCTACTAAGTGGTAATAGTTGTAGTAAATGAGCAAAAATGAGTCTCTTCACTTCTTTGACATTTCTGCTTGTTTATTATAATTGGAGTAAGTTGTCTTCTGAAAGCAATAGCTGAGAATTGTAAGAAATCACTTGTGTATTCTTCCTAGAGAAGTCTGTGTATGTTTGCAAGAAGGTTGTTGATTGCTTTCTAAAGTTTTATGACTCATTTCTTTCGATCAGCTTTCTTCTTTGAATTTCACTCAAGTCCTAATGGCACAAATGGCTCCATTTGTGCAGAAAAGTAATAGATCACCACAACAAGCAGAGTCTATCTCACACAGTGCCAGTTTCATGGGTGTACAACCTGTGCAGTTACACAGGCCCCGTGTTCAGAAGGACCCTAAACTTGGTTTAGTGTCCTGCTACCTCTGTCTTGATATTCTTAATAATTTTGGGGGAATTCCCTGGCAGTCCAGTGGTTAGGGCTCTGTGCTTCCACTGACGAGGTTCGGTACCTCATTGAGGAATTAAGATCCCACAAGCCGTGCAGC
The DNA here is from genome assembly GCF_005190385.1 of Monodon monoceros. Taxonomy (NCBI): domain Eukaryota; kingdom Metazoa; phylum Chordata; class Mammalia; order Artiodactyla; family Monodontidae; genus Monodon; species Monodon monoceros. Next base: position 108,965,986 of record NW_021703768.1, read on the forward strand.
ATGTCCCAAATAAATAAATAAATGAAATACATTTTTTTAAATAAAATAATTTTTTAACAAAAAGTCTTTCATTTTGCACAGAGCTGCACAAATTATGTGCCAATTCTGATCTCAGAACTTAGTCATTTCTACCATATTTGTTTTTCTGGTTTAGCTCAGCAGGCTTATAATTTCAGCCCATGAGAAAGTGGATTTTGATCTCGGAACAGTTGTTCTGAATTGTCTGCTGCCAGAGTTCACACCTGAAGTGTATAACCTTTATAGGAGCCAAAGTTGGATCCCAACAACAACGGAAGTCAGAAAACAGTGGAATGATGGATTCAATGTACTGACCCAAATAGCTATTAAATTAGAATTCAGTAAACTCCCATTGTTTTGAGCAGAGATCTTGAAGTTGAAAGCAAAAGAATGGAGAAAGTTAGATCATACAAATACTAACCAAATGAAAGCTGATGTAGCTTTAATATCAGGCTTTAAAACAAAAAGTACTACTAGAGATAGGGAAACACTGCATAATGATAAAAAGTCCAGGTCCAGTTCACCAGGGAGTGGACCACAACATGATAAGGGACAGCTGGAGTTGTTCCTTTAGTACACAAAGAAAATATAAAAGAAATTGACTACTGATGGCTCCAAATTGCAGCCAGCCTGATAGGCTGATACAAATATCTGGAATGGATTTTGCTACTTCTGTGGAGCAAACCACAGACAAGCAAATAGGCTGATGGGAAAACCCAGAACGGAGTAAGAAAATTATGGGAAGAGGAAAGAAAGGACAAGGATTAGTTAGTCCCCAACTCCTCTTCTTGCAAGAGGAGACCCCGAAAGCATTCTTAAATTTGCTGGATACCAGAGCTTACAGGTGGTTATCTCTGGGTTTTTGTTTGTTTGTTTTCTAATTTATTTTTGGTCCTTACTGTGCTTACTATTCTTTTGTCAGCCTCGATTGATATGGATGTTCCAGGCACAGGGCATACTGATTGGATTTATTCATTGTAACTCTTGTTGGTGATTTCTATAACAATTGGCCAGATTCATAGTCAAGAACAGCTTGTTCTTGCCAAGATTGTATACTAAAATAATATCTCACACAAAGAAGGAAAAAAATAGTTTTCTCATACAAGATTTAATATACAGATTGTTACACACTGCTGTCTCCTTGTTCAACAGCCCTGAGACTGGTAGAAATCAAGAGTGTTTGGTGTACTTACCATGGACTATTGAGGCTTGAAAAGGAGAGTAACTGTCATTATTCCCATAGTACATAGTGGTTCCTAAATTCAGCTGCCTATTAGAATCACCTGGACACATTTTTCCAAAAACCCAATGCCAGATGAATTTTCTTAAATATATTGCTTGAGTCTTTACCTTTTTTCCTTCCTGTCCCAACTTGTGTGTGTGTGTGTGTGTGTGTGTGTGTGTGGTACGCGGGCTTCTCACTGTTGTGGCCTCTCCCGTTGCAGAGCACAGGCTCCGGATGTGCATGCTCAGCGGCCATGGCTCACGGGACCAGCCGCTCCGCGGCATGTGGGATCTTCCTGGACTGGGGCACGAACCCTTGTCCCCTGCATTGGCAGGCGGACTCTCAACCACTGCACCACCAGGGAAGCCCCCAGCTTTTGTTAGAAGTAGTATTCCTTTAACATCAGAATTTATGACATTTACATTTTGTTCTTTAACCACAAAACTTTTATATTGTTCTATTCTCACTGTCAAATGAATTCAGTATTGCATACTTTGTCCTTTTGCCATCGTTTCATTTATTTCTCAGGTGACTGAAAGTAAATCCTCAAGTAGTTTGTTCAAGAAGAACATGGGTATTATGTTCTCTAAATTCTTCTATATTTAGAATTATACTTCTATTGCTTTTATACCTGAAAAGCAATTTACTGGGCATAAAATTCTTGACTCACACTTTGTTTCCATGAGGACTTTGAGTTCTTGAGGACATTATTTTACTGACTTGTAATCAGGGCTGTGGGGAAATCTGAGACACAGTTATTGTGCCTTAAACTTTTATTTGGCAAACCAAAGTTTTCTTTTTCTTTGATTCTCAATAACTTTTTTGCTAGGATATGTCTCATATTATTTGATTCATAATAGTCAAATTACCTTTTATCTGGAGAAAAAGTTTTCTTGATTTATGCTTTTAGATAGTTAGGATGGTCATTTTGTGGGGGAAGGGTTTGTATCTTTGAGGATACCAATTATATATATGTTGGATCTACTTTCTCATCTTCCTTAACTTGATTAGAATACTATAGATAACCTAAAGCAAACATCATTCTAAGTGGGACAATATTAGAAGCATTCCCTTTAAAAACAAGAGTAAGACAAATATTCCCCTATCATTTCTTCTATAAAACCTTACACTGGTGGTCCTAAGTAGCATGGAGGCATATGGATTGGCAAGGAGGAAACAAAATGGTCAATATTTGCAGTTGATATGATTGTTTACATAGACAACCCAAAATAACCTAAAATTAACAAAATGTCCTATGTAAGACAAAAGTGAGTTGCATTCCTATGTATCAATACTACTAGCAGCAAACAACTGGAAATACAATTAAAGAGAAGAAACTATTTATAGAAATATTAGAGAATATCAAGTGTCTAGGAGTAAATCTAACATAAGATATCCAAGAACTATTTGGTGGAAAGTTTAAAACTTTGTTGAAAAAATATCATTCATAACAATTACGCCACACTAATGTAAGTTGTTAATAACTGGGAAACTGTGGGGTGGGGGATGAGGGCTACATGGGAACTCTGTACTTTCCAGTCAATTTTTCTATAAGCCTAAAACTACTAAAAAGAAGTCTGTTAATTTTAGAAATGCACTTTTAAAGAATATATAGGGATGCCTAAAACTATGTAAAAACAAAGTGAAAAAATAATATTATAGCTGCTTATCAGAATTCTTAACAAATAGATGACTTATTTTAATATTTTGTATATCTTTCTTTTCTTTTTATAAATTTATTTATTTGTTTATTTATTTTTGGCTGTGTTGGGTCTTTGTTGCTGTGTGCAGGCTTTCTCTAGTTGCAGTGAGAGGGGGCTACTCTTCGTTGTGGTGCATGGGCTTCTCATTGTCATGGCTTTTCTTGTTGTGGAGCATGGGCTCTAGGCACATAGACTTCAGTAGGTGTGGCATGTGGGCTCAGTAGTTGTGGCTTGCAGGCTCTAGAGCTCAGGCTTAGTAGTTGTGGTGCATGGGCTTAGTTTCTCCGCGGTGTGTGGGATCTTCCCGGGCGAGGGCTTGAACCTGTGTCCCTTCTTGCATTGGCAGGCAGATTCTTAACCACTGCTCCACTAGGGAAGCCCTGTATATCTTTCTTATTGATTTAATATTTATCAGTTAATGGAATATAAAAATAGAACTGAATAATTTTGATGAGCAAAAGAATATGTTGGGCAGGTCTTGCCTGGAGCAGGAAGCTGTAATTAACCCCTTTGAGTTTCTTTCACTTTTCTAAACCAAGAAATCACAGCAGAGATCACTCTTTTTATTAAAGGTAACTATTTTTTTAAAAAAACTTACGGGACTTCCCTGGTGGTGCAGTGGATAAGACTCCGTGCTCCCAATGCAGGGGGCCCAGGTTCAATCCCTGGTCAAGGAACCAGATCCCACATGCATGCCACAACTGAGAGTTTGCATGCCACAGCTAAAGAGCCCATGTGCTGCAGCTAAGGAGCCCTGGAGGCACAACTAAGACCCAGTGCAAGCAAATAAAGAAAAAAAGAAGATTAGAAAAACTTTCTTTTTTTTTGTGCTGTACACGGGCCTCTCACTGTTGTGTCCTCTCTCGTTGTGGAGCACAGGCTCCGGACACGCAGGCTCAGCTGCCATGGTTCACGGGCCTATCCGCTCCGCGGCATGTGGGATCTTCCCGGACCGGGGCACAAACTCGTGTCCCCTGCATCGGCAGGCGGACTCCCAACCACTGCGCCACCAGGGAAGCCCTAGAAAAACTTTAAAAGAAATTTTTAAAAACTTTCATGTTTCCCCCATTTAGGAAATTCCCATGAGCTTGACAAATGGCTAAGAAGTTAACATTTCCCCCCAACCCAAATAGGTTAATTTCCTTTCTCTTTCAAGGTACCATTCTCTTTTAAGAGATTCTCATACTTTTTCTATTTGTATTTAACCTACTTTTTAGTAGAATAGAATATGCAATTCTATATTGTGATAGAAGAGAAAAAAGAAAAAAACGTCTAGGAGATAATACATGAATAGCAGAGTGACTCATGGAATTGGCATTGACCACTGAATTTCATGTGTGTGCAATTATTATTCATAAGGAGATAAACATAGTTAATAATAAAAACTGTTCAGATTAATGGAAAATTAACCAGAAAGTAATCAGCCTCCACAATACTGATGATTTATTATTAAAAGCAAACAGATAAGCTTGAAATAATCATGTAGGTACTGTAATTCCATTTCCGGTTTTCACATACTACACTTTATGAGTGAATGCTACATGGAGCTTATCAAGGAAGTTATCAAAACAAGAATATCTTGAAATTCAAAAGTTATGTATGATACACTGATGATATGTCCACATATATAAACTTTATTCTTTTAAAGCATCATCATTAATGCAGTTTGTCTTTCTGCTCTACTTTTTATCATCTTCTAAATAAATCCAAACTCCTTAACATGATATAGTCTCTTTCTGCAGGTCCAGAATCATTTCCTCTCCCTGCCCACAAGATCCTTCTCTGACCGGCACTCATTCTCTAGTTCCCTAAGAGCATCACACTCTCACCTCTCCCTGATTTTGTACATGCTGTTCTTCTATGCCAAAAAATCTCATCCTTCCTTTCATTCTTGGATAATTCCTCTCAAGCATCTGCTCTTTTTGGAATCCTTTCTGGATCTTCACAGGCTGAGTCAAATGTTCTCCACTAGAACTCTCTCTGATAATACTTACTAAACTGTGCCCAACTTCCTCTTTATACCAGAGTAATGCTGGAGCCTGAAGCTGTGGTGGCAGCTTCTTGATTCTGTAGCTTCCTGACTAGAGCTAGAGCTGGAACAGGGGCTGGGCAGAGTGTGCATGTGGCTGCAGGGTAAGGGTCAAAGAATGAAACCCTGATCCTACAACCAGGCTGATCTGAGAACAAGGTAAGACCAAGAGTCATATTCTAGATGAAAGGTCAGAAACAGAGAAGAGATAAGAAGTTGTTTGTGGGTACAAGAGGCAGACCCTCAGAAGACTTCAGAGGCAGAGGGATGTCAGAGGTAACATAAGGTGGAAAAAGTGATTGGAATCCAGAAAGAGCTGTATTGCTGGTTTTACTTGTCTTTCACCATTCTTCACCCCCATCCACAGCTTAAACGCAGACTTCCATTACTGAATCTCCACTGCCTACAATGAGGCCTGCCACACAGTAGGTAGGAAACAATATCTGTTGAATTGAGCCCTATTAACCATCATTTAAAGAACATTCTTTAAAACCTCTCACAAAGGATACTTTTCTAGGAAACCCTCCCTAATCCCTACCGAAAAGAATTCTGTTCTTACAAATACTTGTGGTATGCTTTCTGGTATCTCTCATTCTCTTTCAGTGTTCTGCCTTGTGTTATACATGTTTGGATGTCTCCTATGTTTTTCTGTGTATCCACTCTAGGGGCAAGATCACTGTCTGAATCATCTTTGAAGATCCTAGTAGAAGTGTCACACATTTTGTGTGAGTCCTTAGTGGCTGCTGTGCATTGCTCCTATTTTCTATAGTTCTGATTTGCTTTAGTCCTCATTCTCACATAATGGAGATAATGACTTACAAAGAAAAAAAACAAGCTTTTGTAGAATCCAAAAGTCTACTCCAATGTCTTCAAAGAACAAGCAAAGGAAATAAATATATAATCTTTTACTAAAGTTACTTTAAAAATCAGCGAGTATTCTTCTGTGCAAGATAGGTTTTTGTTTTAACCTAGCTATCATGATTGTCCGGTATTACTTTACTTTGACTATGTAGCTCTGATGTGTGGTATGTTTTCGAATTTAAAATTAGAAACCCACGTACCACTTACACCCTGCTCCTCTGATTCAAGTGTGACTCATTGTAACTAAGAACTGATGGTAAAATAACAACAACAACAAAACCCAAAATCATCTGGGTTTGGTATGTGCCAGAGGGTAATGTGTGTGCATGTATGCTCTCATACATCTGTAATTATATACTGATCACCTATTTATGTTTATTTTAGAATTAACGAAGAGTAAAGGAGAATTGATTGAAATATTTATTTAGATAGAGTTCTAGTACTGAGCTGTCTAACACTATAGTCACTAGTTACATATTGCTATTGAGCACTTGAAACATGGTATACTGAATTGAAATGTGCTATTAGTTTCATATTTTTACTTTTTTTCATGTGACTACTAGAAAATTTTAAAGTACAAGTGTGGCATGCATTATATTTCTGTAGGATAGCATTGGTTTGGTATATGCTATAATTTAGCTACGTTTACCATAGAAACATTGCAAAGGTGTTGTGAAAAAAATTCCACTCTAGTAATGGAGATAAACTATTGATAGCCTACTGTGCTGCAGGCGCTGAGATTTTACATGAACTATTTCATTTAATTCTCCCCAAATCTTATTAGAGAGTTATTTTCCCTATTTTAAGATAAGTAGTCTGGGGTTCAAAAAGGTTAAGAAAATTTCCTACAAGTCCATGATCAGACAGCTAGCAATCTGCAAAACATACTCATATCCACTTGTCACTAGAGATCATTCTCTTTTTGCTGAAGAACACTTTCTTTCCTCTGTCTTTCCTTTGCCTTATGCTACCTGAAATTTTTTTTGTTTTTATATTTATTTATGTATTTGATTGTGTTGGGTCTTAGTTGTGGCAGGCAGCCTCCTTAGTTGTGGCATGCGAACTCTTAGTTGCGGCATGCGTATGGGATCTAGTTCCCAGACCAGGGATAGAACCCGGGCCCCCTGCATTTGGAGCGCGGAGTCTTAACCATTGTGCCACCAGGGAAGTCCCTGAAATTCTAATAACACCCACGATCGTGAAGTCTCACTAGCCTGTTACTTCAAAATAGGGTCATATTTCCTTTTTTACCCAAATGAAAATAACGTAAGTCCCTCACAAGCCAAATTATCAGGAATTCCAATCTTTTCCCATGATTCCCCTCCTCATATAATCATAAATGACCCAGGCTTATTTACTAATGCCTGAGAATTGATCCATTTGTCTGTGGATTGACAATAGAGCGACAGCTCATACACTCTTGAGGCTAAAGGCCTATCTAGAGAAGGGTTAATTCAGTGACAGGGTTGTGTTAGCTTCCTATTACCTTGTAACAAATTACCATTGGTGGCTTAAAACAACACCCGTTAACAAATACCGTATGCTAACACATATATATGGAATCTAAATAAAAAGGTTCTGAAGAACCTAGGGGCAGGACAGGAATAAAGATGCAGACGTAGAGAATGGACTTGAGGACACGGGGAGGGGGAAGGGTAAGCTGGGACAAAGTGAGACAGTGGCATGGACATATATACGCTACCAAATGTAAAACCGATAGCTAGTGGGAAGCAGCCGCATAGCACAGGGAGATCAGCTCCGTGCTTTGTGACCACCTAAAAGGGTGGGATAGGGAGACGCAAGAGGGAGGGGATATGGGGATATATGTATATGTATAGCTGATTCACTTTGTTGTACAGCAGCAACTAACACACCCTTGTGAAGCAATTATACTCCAGTAAAGATGTTAAAACAACAACAACAACAACACCCATTTATTAGCTCATATTATCTGTAGGTCAGAAGTCCAGCATGGCTTTGCTGAATTCTCTGCTCACATTATCACATGGCTGAAATCAAGATGCCTGCAAGTTTGAGTTCTCATCTCGATACCTTGCGGGGGGGGAAAATCTGTTTCAAAGCACATTTTTGTTGTTGGCAGAATTTGGTTCCTTATGGGTATAGGACTTAGGTTTCTGCTTCCTTGCTGGCTGTCAGCCAGAGGCTACTCTCTGCTTCTAGAAGCCGGATGTGTTCCTTGTCACGTGCCCCATTTCCCATCTTCATGCCAGCAATGGCAAATTGAATCTGTTTCGTGCTTTGAATCTGTCTGGCTTCTCTTTCTGCCCCCATTTATAGAAAACTCTCTGCTTTTTAAGGGCTCAGGTAATGGGATCGGGGCACCCAGATAATCTTATTTTAAGGTCAACTATGACATAATATAATTGTTCCAGGGTTTAGGGAATGGGATACTGGGGGGAGTGCGTGGTGCATTTTCAGCTCTCTGCCTGCTACAGTCCTGGGGATTATACAGGGCATGTACACCACCACAGAGACAGTGGCAGAAAGCAAGCTGTCAGAGTCTTCCCAGCTGCTTAGCTTAGCCAGTCATAGGGACAAAAGGAAGAGCTGAATCATGATTAGACAGTAACACTTACTGGAGGAGAAGTAGAGGATGGATGTGAAGGTTCCTGACTTGTTACCTTCCCTTCAACTTTACCCCCCCAGTTTTAATCATCATATACTTTCTTTCTGAAAGCCACATGTAGATCTCTCTGCTAGGATGAGGTATAACATATCTGTCCCACCTGTTTTAAAGGAAGCAATGTCCAGGCACTTTGAGGTATGTTGGAGCCTCCATATCCTGTATTACTGGAGCCCTGATAAACCATAGAGATGGGAGTCCCCATGAATGGCTTCCTAACAGGCCACTGGGGCCAGTTCTGCTGGTTCCTCTGGGCCAAGGAGCTTCCTCAGTGTGCAGGAGGAGCACCCTCCCCTGCCTGTAGCAGACTTCACTCCCTCTAGGTTACCTGCCTTTTGAACCCTTTCTTTCCCCACACTTGCATGCCAATCTCCCAATACTCAGCTCAAAATCCATTGTGGCTCTTGCTCTCCCTGGGAACACACCTTTCATGTGCCAATTACTGAACCTTTGCTCACCAAGCTTTGTGTTCCCTAAAGTGCCACATCCCCTTTCTCTTTATTGCCTCTGTTGTTTACTTGAGAGATTTCTTTTAGCTGAATCATATTTTTAACCTTAACAAACGTATAAAGGAAACTTCTATCACTATCATATGTGGAAAATCTGAATTACCTGCCATATATAGGTGTTAACTCTAAAAGAAAAAGAAAAAAAACAAAAAGGAAAGAAAAATTCTTAGTCACTTGTGGTCTCTAACCTGACATAGCAGAGTGATTCTCAAAAGGCTCCTTTCTTCCTCTCTGATTGTCCCCAGGGGCATTTTTATTACAATTCCTAACTCTTTTTCTGTTTGTTTTTGTTGTGTTGTGTTTTGAGCTAAGGGGCTACAACGCAGTTATATTACAGGCCACGTGTTGAAGCTTGGCGAGCTGCATGTACCCCAAACTACTTTGCCTCTTCCTTCCCATCCCCACCCCTCTTCAGTGTGCTACCTAAAGTCATCCCCCATACCACCAGAGATGTGCAATCCACAGTTCAGAAAACACAGACCCCACTTTCTTCTTCCCAGAGACCCACCTCAAATTCCTCTCCCTCTAAGAAACCAATACAGACCTCAGTGATCCCCTCAACTGCATTCATAAGGCTACTGTGTCTAATTATTCAAATGTTGCTGTGTGACATTTCATTAAGGACAAAGACCATGCTTTATACTAAGTTTTCCCACAGCATTTGGTATGCTACCTGGCAAACAGCAGGCATTCAGTGAATATTTGTGGTTTGATGAGCAGCAAGGGTCAGCTCTGGGTAAGAGTGTAAAGCAGAGTTTGACTTAGGTTCCTCTCCTACCTTGGGCTGCTTCAGTCACAGAAGGGCCATGGACTGTGGTTCTCCTCTGAGGCATTTTCTCCTTTCTCAATAAGTTCCCTGTGTTTCCTGATTTTTCTCAGTCTCCCCAAATCACACTTTGTGTGCTGTGTCTGATTATCTCGTTGACTAATTAGCTAAGACATTTGGTGTTTGCCACTAGATCTTGCATTGCTTAATTCTGTCTTGTAAATTTTTTTTGTATCCTCTATCACACTGAAGACCACATATACATAGTAGATGCTCAATAGATATTTGTTGTATAAATAAATGAATGCATGTTGTATTGTTTGTGTCTTGGAGTGTCCCTGATATATCTTCAGGAAAAAATACGAAGTCCTCAAACTAATTCATATAACATTGGTCAAGGGGATTTACTAAGTTTCTTAACAAGTATGGAAAAGCTTTGTAGTTTTGACTCAGAACAATAAAAATGAAATCTTCCCTCTGCCTTTCCTCCCTCTTTTGGTCCACTAGGCCAATTTAGATGTTCCTTTCAAGGAGCAATTTAAGTCTCTTTAGCTTTACACGAAGCTTATATTTCCTTTTCTGTACCCCCAAGCAATTTACACATACTTATTATCCAAACCTGGACATACTGAGAACGAAAGTGGGCACAAATAACTATTAAGCCAGGACAAGAAGTGTCCCTGACAAAGAAGGAAGTACGGTCATACTACTTTGAGAGCAGTTATTTGCTAACTGTATGTCACTTTTCATTTAACTGTAAAGCCATTCTAGGTCTGGGCCTTATTTCTCTTAGCTTTCTTTGTTACCTAGAGCTGTGCCTGGCACATAGTGGTGGTAGAAGAAATGTTAGTGCTGTTTTAAAAATGTTCATTTAATTGCATATAATACTACCTTGATGTAGAATTCAAACAATCCCATTTGGGGCCTATTATGAGCCATTTTCTCAGTATTACAAATATAGGGCAATGAGCTTAATTATATGCTTGTGTAATGATAATAGCTAGCATTTACCAGCACTGAGCATGTGCCAGGCCCAGGGCTAAGAACTCTGCTTGAGTTCTCTCACTGATTTCTTCCAACAACTCTTGGAGATAAGTACTGCTATGGTCCCATTAAATGAGAAGAAAAGACAGGTTTAGAAGATTAATAACCTTGGTCAGGATCACCCAGCTAATTCTGCATCAGAGTTTGAACTCCAGGCTCTGACCCTATACACCATCTCCCCTATATGTGATAAGTAGCTGGTACTGAATTTTGGAAAGTAGTTAAAAAAATAATAGTATACTTTTAGGAAAAATCCATTTGCTGTAAACATTTTAAAGGAAAACTTAACTAAGTAAGAGATTGCATAATCAGGCAAGTGTGATAGCTGTGTGAGCTCATGAGTAGTGATAGCAGTTGGCTAGACCAGCACATTGTTTGCTGTTGTCCTTGATGTTGGTTAATGTTTCCATTTGTTAAGTTACAAATATGCCATGTTAGTTTTGTTGAGATCATTCTCTTGTTGGTGGGCTAGTAAGGTGCAAGACATTTTATTTTGTACTGTAACAGTTGCATTTAACTTTAGCAGTATGTGGTTGAATTATGAACAGTGACTATTTTCTACTCTGTCCTTTTGAGAGAAGTTTTTACTTGGTAACAATTTTAAGGACAGTACAGACACATCATAATATTGACTCCAGAAAAATTATTATGTGGTATTATTACAATTATTGTAATTATTAATTACAAACCATATTTTTTAATCCTTTTTGTTGTTGTCAAATTTATTTATTTTTGGCTGTGTTGGGTCTTTGTTACTGCGCATGGGCTTTCTCTAGTTGTGGCAAGCAGGGGCTACTACTCTTTGTTGTGGTGCGCGGGCTTCTCAATGTGGTGGCTCCTCTTGTTGCGGAGCACGGGCTCTAGGCGCGTGGGCTTCAGTAGTTGTGGGATACGGGCTCAGTAGTTGTGGCTCACAGGCTCTAGAGTGCAGGCTCAGTAGTTGTGGCACATGGGCTTAGTTGCTCCGTGGCATGTGGGATCTTCTTGGACCAGGGTTCGAACCCATGTCCGCTGCATTGGCAGGTGGATTCTTAACCACTGTGCCACCAGGGAAATCCCCCAAACCATATTTTTACATTACTGAAATATATAGTCAATAGTTTTAAGAAATAAAAGCAGGCTATTGAATTTTATATAAAAATAATTATATATAAAATTAAATAAAAGCAGTCTATTGAATTTTATATAAAAATAATCCAGATTGTAAGGGATCATCTGTAACCTTAAATAGTTTTAAATCAGAAAGGATAAATTAAGTATGTAAAGAGACTATGCTATAAGTATTATACTGAACAAATAACTATATGCACAGACTTTCATACAAAACGTATCCTTTGATTGAATGGAATTGTCTTCTTAATAGACTTTTTTTTTCTACTGGCAAGAGCTATGTAGGAATAGCTATAGCAACTGAAATTAGATATTATTAAGGTATTCAATCATATGTGATATGTTATAAACAAAATATGAAAAATCTGGAAATAAATGTTTACGTAATGAATACTAACTTTTATGAATAAATGATAGGAAATGTTATTACTTAAGGCATTCACACAAGATGACTACATTTGTAATTCAAAGGAAGGATTACAAATATATATACCAAGTTCAGAAATTTTCTGGGTTTTTTTGGTCATAGGACTTAAAAAAATTTTTTTTTTCTCTTTATTGAAGTAGAGTTGATTTACAATGTTGTGCCAGTCTTGGCTGTGCAACAAAGTCACTCAGTTATAGACATAGAGACATTCTTTTTTTTATATTCTTCCATTATGGTTTATCACAGCATACGGACATTTTTAGCATTAAAATGCCTTTGAGTTTTACACCAGAAAGTTTTCTCTAATTTATCACGTTTGTCTTCTTCAGTGAAATAGAATACCATGATAGCATTGGTTAGAAAAACTGCATTGAATGCCAAGTTATCACTGTACTCAGAGTAACCAGAAAATCAAAATGCTTATGTTATGATGTAGATAGGGATCTTATGGTTAACTGATAGAAATTGGAACCAAGAGGAAGTTTAAAATAAAAAATTGGTCACTTTTTGTTGCTTTGCACTTTTTATTACCTAGGAGGCTTAAAATTGTTTTCATTTACTCTAGGCACTTGGGATACATCAGTTGAACAAAACACAAAATCCCATCTTCTACTGGGGAAGACAGACATTAAAATATAAATATACAACAGATAAATTGTAAAGATTTTTGCAAGGTTTTAAGTGTCATGGGAAGAAAAGAAGAAGCAAGTTAGGAAGGACTGAGAGTTGGGTTTGGGGTGGTTACAGTTTTAAATAGCGTGGTCAGGTTGAGTATCATTGTTAAGGTAAGATTGGATCAAGGAGTTAAAAGAGGTGAAGGTGGACACCAGGGAAGAATGTTACCGGCAGAGAAAAAACTCTCACAAAGTCCCTGTCTGGAATATACAAGCAACTGGAGTCAGGGAGTAAAGAAAAAGGCAAATCCAAGGGCTTTGTAGAAACCGTGAAGACCTTTTTTTTTTTTTTTAGCATCCTTACTGGAGTATAATTGCTTTACAAGGGTGTGTTAGTTGCTGCTGTACAACAAAGTGAATCAGCTATACATATACATATATCCCCATATCCCCTCCCTCTTGCGTCTCCCTATCCCACCCTTCTAGGTGGTCACAAAGCACCGAGCTGATCTCCCTGTGCTATGCGGCTGCTTCCCACTAGCTATCTGTTTTACATTTGGTAGTGTATATATGTTCATGCCACTCTCTCACTTCGTCCCAGCTTATCCTTCCCCCTCCCCGTGTCCTCAAGTCCATTCTCTATGTCTGCATCTTTATTCCTGTCCTGCCACTAGGTTCTTCAGAACCATTTTTTAGATTCCATATATATGTGTATGGTATTTGTTTTTCTCTTTCGGACTTACTTCATTCCATATGACAGACTCTAAGGACCTTAGCTTTTACAGTTTAGGAGATGGGGGGGGCAATGGAAGATTTTGACCAGATGAGACAGGAGCTGACTTTTTTTTGTAGGAGGATATTCTGATTGTTGTTTTGATAATAGACTGTGTTAATGGTGGGCAGGTAGACCATTTAGTAGGCCACCGAAGTATACTCGAGGCCAGAGCAGATGAAAAGTGATGTAGGGGAGAAGTGGTCTGATTCTGGTTTATTTTGAGGGCACAACCAACAGACATGCTTGACAGATTGGAGGTGAAGAGGAAAGAATGAGAGGAGCCAAGGATGACTCCAAGTTTTTGACCTGAGTAACTAACTAGAAGGACTGTGGCATGGTTTTGAGTTGCTTTTTGAGCAAGGCAGGCCTAACTCTAAATTTAGCGGGAAAAGAAAACTAATGTTGCACTAATATAATCAATCAAGATGGGGAAGACGTACTATATTATATTCCAAGTATGGTAGGCATTTTGGTGGAGGGTCTACTGCTAGATAAGCGCACTCTTAAGTGTTTCTGATTTCTGGGATATATAAAATATACAGGTAAGGGCTCAGAGATCCAGTAGACGAGTAATTTCACACATTTCAAATGCCATGTGGGTGTTCTCGGCCTTAAGCCAGGTAATGACGGATTCAACAATTATGACGTTTCCATTTAAAAAAAGGGGGAGGGTGGTTTGGTGATTTCAGGGCATCTATCTCTCAACTACTACTGAGTGACAGCCGGTCCTAAGGCTCAGCCACGACCCTAGCCCGCCTGGGAGCGTTCCCACTTCCAGCGCAGGCGCCGTCTGGGGAGGGGGCGCGAGGTCTTGCTGCCGGCTGCCGGGCTGAGAGTGGGGAGGGGCTCCCGAACGTTCCCACCCAGCCCCGATCGCCATCTTCCGGCGCGTTCTTTCCCGCGCGGACTCCAACCCCAGCTCTCTGCCCTCTTCTCGCCGGGGAAGGGGTTTCTAGCCCGCGGAGCTCGCGGGCAGTGCGCGTCCCTGAGGTGCGGAGCAGAGTCCACCCCCAAGGCAGGGTACGGGGCGGGGCCGGCGTGGCGGCAGCTGTGCGGCGGCGCGGCCCTCCCGCTGCTCCCGGAGCGCGCGCCGCCTCTTGCCCCGCCTGCGCGCGAGCCAGGGCGTGGAGGGAGGGGCCAGGAAGCGGCGAGCGCGCTGGGGAGCGCAGCTGCGGGCGTGGGGGGACAGCAGCCGCGGAGCCGGCCCCGAGAGCGGCCGCGGCAGGAGCGAGCGGCGGAGACAAAGGCTACGGTGAGTGCATCTCCCGCCGGGGTCGCGCTCCGGGCCTCCCACCTTGCTCTCGGGGCCCCTTGGGCGGGGGCCCGAAGCCCCTAACCCCCGCCACCTAGGGCTTCAGGGCGAGTGCGGCCCTGCCCTGCCCGCTGCGGACTGTGGGCTGAGCCTGCGGCTCCATTTTCAGGTCTGGGCGAGGTCCTCATGCGGACCCTGCCTTTGGTTTTTCTTCCATTCCTTCTGGAAAATGGTTACATACTCTATTCCGGATTCAAGACAGGCGGGCGGCTGAGAGAGCCAACCGCCCCTCCGTTGTAAAATGGAAATGAAGAGCCCCCTCCCCCCCTAACTTTGCAGGTCTGGAAGTCGGGGGGGTGGCGCGAGGGGCAGGCGGAGAGGGCCCGGGTCCTCCAGGTGAGTTTCGGAGGGGCGGGGACCGCCGGCTCGGGAGCCGGACTCTTGCCTGGGGCGTCCGGCGCGTTCCGCACGCGGGTCTCGCCGCGGTACTTTGGGCCCCGGAGAGAAAGCCCTGAGCACCTCGGAGGAGGAACTCGTCCTACTCTTACAGGTTGTTTTACCAGCGCTTGCTGCTTTAGTTGTGATTTTTGGTAACGGGTGTGGTAGTTAGCGGCTCGGTGATGCCGCATTAATAGGTGAAAAGGAGCCTCGATGGGCTGACTTAATGTGTACATGAAACAACACTGAGATTCCTCTTTAGCTGCTCTTATTTTGAGTGATAAGCTTTTGAAGGGGAATTTGATGCTAATGTTCAGTTTACAAAATTAACGTTTTGTTAAAGGGCCTGACGTATAGTAAGTAGATGCTCAATAAAATACTTGAATGAAAAAATGAATCTTGAAACGTCAGAGAAAGCTGATCTCATATCTAGTACAATTTAGGCACATACTCTCGATTCAAGTTAAAGAAAAAAATTGGCAAACACGTTATTTTGGCTTATATGCTTGTTTTTTGTTTTCATGCAACATACACATACTGTTGAAAAATCAGTTATTTTCAATATTAGGAGCATAGAAAATGCATTTGAAATTAATCATTTTGAGGAAAGTTGGTAGACATTTTGATGTTTCCTAAAAATCAACCATATTGATCTAATTTTCTTTTGAAAGATTGGAGAAGATAAAGAAGAGGTGCTTCTATTCTGTTTGGTTGAGACCCTGCTTTCCATTTCATGATGAATAAAGAAGTTTATGTGCTTTTGAGGGACTCTGGCATGGTCTTGAGTTGCTTTTTGAGCAAGGGGGAACTTTAAGGGAAAAAAGAAAGCTAATGTTGCAGTAATATAATTAAACCTCACCACTTACTCAGCACATATTCATTAAGCACCTATTAAATGCTGGCACCTGTGCTGGCTGCTGATTTCCTAGGGGCAAACAAAACCCACAATTATCTTTTTCTTAACCTGAGCGTGAAGTTCCTTCCTCATTATAGATGTTGCAAGGACAGACTGTCTTATACTCCTAGTGCCTATTTAAAATTGGGAAAGATGGCAGGTGAACAGCAGGAAGTGTAGATCCATAACAGTCTATTTAAAGGTTAATAAGTAACTTTATAGGGCTAAGATCATTGGGTTACATTTTCATATTGTCAGTTTAATAAAATCTGTTTTTTTAAATGAAGAGAGGAAGAAGTTTAGCAAACTAGTATTTTTATTCTCTCTCCCATATTAGATGTTTTTGGTACAGTGTATTTATTGAAAAGTAATGTACTTGTGGTTCTGTTTTCTGTAAATAATTTTTGCTGTACAACATGTTCTGTTGTTAAAAATCTCCTAAGAGAAACAGTGGATTCCTTTTCTATAAGAAGTGTTTTTAAATAAAGCACCTTTTCAGAAATTTTATTTTGACCTTTTATTCATCATTTACAAATAGAGTATTGACTTGATAGTACTGAGAAGTGAAGAACTGTTAGTAGTGATTTGTAGTTCTATATCTGAATTTTACCTCTAGTATTAAAACTGTGGTAAAACTGTTTTAGTAAACAGTAAAAGAGGATGATTTGTAGTATTGCACTTATTAATTCAACACAATTAAGGTTGTGTTGTCTGTTTTTATCTTACTTACATATGATAAAAAGTACTTATTTGAATTCTTCAGAAGTCCAAATTAATGCGCTCCAAAGTCAGTCTTGATCATTACAGAAAAATGTATTGATAGATTAATAATTTTTTTACAGATAACTTTTGAATATATAAATTTATTTTATTTATTTTTGGCTGCGTTGGGTCTTTGTTGCTGCTCACGGGCTTTCTCTAGTTGTGGCGAGTGGGGGCTGCTCTTCATTGCAGTGCGCGGGCTTCTCGTTGTCATGGCTTCTCGTTGCAGAGCACAGGCTCTCGGCACGCGGGCTTCAGTAGTTGTGGCACGCAGCCTCAGTAGTTGTGGCGCACAGGCTTAGTTGCTCCACGGCATGTGGGATCTTCCCAGACCAGGGCTTGAACCTGTGTCCCCTGCATTGGCAGGTGGATTCCTAACCACTGCGTCACCAGGGAAGCCCCTAACTTTTGAATTTAGGTGGACACTTTTGACCTGTTAACAGCTTATGCATTGTTGAAGATGATATGTGCATTCAAATAGAACTTTAAGATTTTTAGGGCTTCCTGGGTGGTGCAGTGGTTAAGAGTCTGCCTGCTGATTCAGGGCACGTGGGTTTGAGCCATGGTCCGGGAAGATCCCACATGCCGCGGAGCAACTAAGCCTGTGCACCACAACTACTAAGCCTGCACTCTAGAGCCCGGGAGCCACAACTACTGAGCCCACATGCCACAGCTACTGAAGCCTGCGCCCTAGAGACCGGGCTCCGCAGCAAAAGAAGCCGCTGCAATGAGAAGCCTGCGCACCACAACGAAGAGTAGCCCCCCCGCTCCTCGAAACTAGAGAAAGCCTGCGTGCAGCAACGAAGACCCAATACAGCCAAAGATAAATAAATAAAATAAAAATAAACTGCAAAATGTCATTAAAAAAAAAAAGATTTTTACACTTACTGGCTAATAGTTTTTTATGGTTCCTATGAAAAAGGAAAGTAATCCCTTAAATCTTAGTGGTAGAGAGTTGTGATAGTTTTTCTTTAAATATATATTTCTTGTAGGAAGAGTGACTTGATAGCGTACACCTGTGTGTTCCTTGTAGTCTGTTGTTGATGAGAAACCTAATAACAAATGTAATGGTGATGATTAGAACAGTGTAAGCCTTATGTTGAATAAAAAGTGCTTGGCATATTTTATTTGGGTAAGAATTTCATCAGGGTTTTTGATAGTCAACAGTGTCAACACATGTTAAAGTAATTTTTCCAAGAAATTAGAACCTGTAATGACTTTTTTTTTTTGTACTTTAAAAAAAATACCGTGTTTTCAAGGCATTATTCCTACCTTGGAGTAGTTCATAATGTTTTAAGGCTGAATAAATTCGAGGATCATTCTTCCATTTTATAATTGTTGGAATATTCGAAGTGTGTTTATACTTTCTTCATCAGGGTATGTGTGTTTATTGTTGGGGCTGGTTGTCTTTTTTTGTTGTAATATCCTTTAGAATAATTTAGAAAGCGTGACCTTTATCAGATGTAATTAATAAAGTGATTAAGAATGATACTGGTCTGACATATTGTAGCTGTGCCCATATTGTCTGTATAGATTGTGAAAGACTATTAATTAACATTTGTAAAATGCTTTAAACTGACTTCTCACATTTATTCAGTAAGATAGGTTTCTATTATGTTTTTATGTCCCAGTTATCTCTCTTTATCATGCAAGTGTTTAGATTTCTCATCTGCTTTAGGATGAGTCTGGGTTATTTTGTTAAGGCTTCCTAAGACTTTTCTCTCAGTTGCAAATGCATATTAGTTTTCATCTGTTTCAGTGTTCTTAATCTCAGTTCTCATGAAAGTAATATTTTAACATTTATTGAATGTTAAATGTTAATAAAGTTTTAGATCTGTCTTAGAGGGACACATGTACTTACCCTTAATAGTTAGGTGAAGGCATTTATTCTGATTTTTTTTCATACTACCTGGAAAAACTTGGAATTTAGCTTATTAATTATTAACTTTATGCATTCTGCCTCAGTTCAAAGCTTAAGTATACTTGAACCTTTCTATATACTAACAAATAATGAACAGAGGAAGACTTAGCTGAAACTGCTCTGGGACCCCATCCAAAGGGAGTTTTTGAACTGAAAGCCAAAAAATTTGGTAATGAGTTGTCTTTATCATGACACCATTAAATACCTGCAAACCTATTTTAGTCAAAATGAATTATAGTAAAACAAACTCCCTCTTTTTCCTAGAAAGCATTAGATAACTCCATGTTAAATTTAGGTGTGTTTGAAAATGACTGAATGATGAGCACTGTTTCCATTTTGTAGCTTACTCACTTAGAAATTCATGATAAGGCTTTTTTTAGTCTATTATAATTTATTAACAAATAAGTATTGATTTTAAATGTGTTTAAGCTTGTAATTCACAAAGTTAGAAAAATATGAAAACAATTCCAAGAAAAGGAGAAAACTAAGATTTCTTATTAAATCTTTAGGATTGAATTTTTGTAAGCATCTCGTACTAAACCAAAATCATTTTGTTTCATTCGACTTAATCTACTTTCACTTTTTTGCTCAATAAAGCAAAAATGAATTTTTTGTATATTCAGCATTGTGTATATTTAGCACCTAATAGATAGTGGGAGCCCATGGATATTTGTGGAACTGAAATGGATGGGATTTGATAAGGGTTTAAGCAGAAAACAGCTTTCTTTCTCTCAGTGTACCTTCAAAGCCTCCCTGTACATTGTCTTTCCCTGACTTTCCAGCTCTTAGGAAGACCAGATAACTTTTCTAGTTAATTTTAGGGGTAAAATGTCTTATGCTCATTTGTCAGTAATAGTCTTATTTTAGTCATTAGAAGGTGCAGTTCAGAATAATAATGTGTTCAAACTCTTACACAATATAGAACTTTTTTTTTTTGTAGTTCAGAACTGCTTCAGAGCAAGAAGCCTGCTTTGGAGGAAGAGTCCTGAGAGGCTTCTCTTTTTTACTTTGCCAGCTCCTCTTTAGTATGCTGTCAGATTCACCTGTCCAGGGTCCAGTTCAGTGGGGAAAGAGGATTGGGGGAAAAGGTATGGTTTTAATGTGGCTCCTCCTATTGTGATCTGGCAGCTGTGCCTTCTGAGTTGGACAGGTTGTTTAAAGCTGACTCTGGAGGAGTGCTGGAAATGGTTTTCTTGGGGATTCCATGTCTGGGAACCTCCAGCTATAATTCCTGTGATATAATTCTTCTTCTCCAGTCCCTTA
This sequence comes from Monodon monoceros, assembly GCF_005190385.1. Lineage (NCBI taxonomy): Eukaryota > Metazoa > Chordata > Mammalia > Artiodactyla > Monodontidae > Monodon > Monodon monoceros. The sequence continues at coordinate 108,986,242 of NW_021703768.1, forward strand.
GCCTTCTAGTTGCACTCATCTGCAGGCTCACTGTGCCTGGGAGAGGTTTTGCTTTACTCTTTAAGGTAGTTCTGTTACATTTAAACCAGACCTGCCTGTACTTTATTAAGATTATTTCACAGAACACAGTTTCAGGCGTTCCATTGGGGTTTCAGTTTCCTATCTTTCCAGTTCCTTCTGTCAGGCACCCCCACTTGAATTCTACTTCTGTGTCTGGGACCTGTTGTACAGTCTGTTGCTGCTACTCCCTTTTTTAGGGTCCCAACCCCTCCTTCCTCCATTTCCTCACTTGATTATTTATCCTGCTTTGAATCCATAGTCCACTGTTAAAATTTCTCCCTTTTATAAAGCCTCAGTTCTCTTTTAGCACCTCTCCCTTCATGTACTTACTTGGTAACCATCAACCCCCCGAATCCAGTTCTCCATCTAGTCCAGCCGATACCTGGCAGTTGAGCGTGAATTGAGGAAGACATACCTGTGCTGACCTGTTCTCCTTTCGTGTTGGCCAAGGAGGGTCCTTCGTGCTGTCCACAGTCCTTTAATCATAGTATCAATCAGTCCCTGGTTAAATCACTCTGCCAGTCCCCTAACTGACAATTTTACACCTCTCCTCAAACCTCTAGTGCCTCTTTTCTTCATTTTCTGCTGATGACCTTGTTTCCTGTATATTAAAAATGAAAGCAATCAGGAGAAAACTTTTGTATGTCTCCTCGCATCTGTACGCAGACTCTATGCATTTCCTACTGTGCTGTGACCATCACCTCTCTCACCCCTGGTTCTGTCCCCCTCCTGTCAGGGACTTTGCTTTGCCTCAGGATTCATCCCATTCTCCTGCCTGCCAATGAGCTGCCTCATCAGTGTTTCCCATTTGAATTGGATTATTCCTGTCAGCATATAGATATGCTGAAATATCTCCCATCTTTATTTTTTAAAATATTTATTTATTTATTGGCTGCATCAGGTCTTAGTTGTGGCGTGCGGGATCTTTTGTTGTGGCGCATGGGCTCATCATTGTGACATGCGGGCTTCTCTCTAGTTGTGGCGTGCGGGTTTTCTCTTCTTTAGTCGTGATGCGCAGGTTCCAGGGTGTGGGCTCTAGTGGGTGTAGTTTGTGGCAAGAGGGCTCTAGTTGAGGCGCACGAGCTCAGTAGTTGTGGTGCGTGGGCTTAGTTGCCCCCTGGCAGGTGGGATCTTAGTTCCCTGACCAGGAATTGAACCTGCATCCCCTGCATCGGAAGGTGGGTTCTTTACCATTGCACCACCAGGGAAGTCCCTCCCATCTTTGAAAACAAGCAAACCTATCCCAATAGCACATCTTTCTTCAGCTACTGTTCTTCAAGAGTTGTTATTTGTGGTCACCAGTACTCCCTCTCTGTCTTGGATCCACTGCAGTTGGGTTTTTTCCTCCTCCATGCTACATTAACCGCTCTTGTGAGACTGCTTACTAGTGACCTCCTTGGTGACAAATTCCCCAGCCAGTTCTCAATCCTAATCTCACTGGATGTAGCAGCAGAAGCATTTGAAGTGGTTGGTAATTTTCTTTTCTTTGAAACCTTTCTTTCCTTTGTTTCTGGGGCACTTCTGCTTATTTTCAGTTTCTTTTGCTGGTTCTTTTTTGTTGTCCCAACTTCTGAAAAATAAGACAGTGTCCTGAGCTCTATGTTTAGACCTCTTCTGTATTTATACATAGTCTCCTGTGATCTCATCCTATCCTCTAGCTAGAATTATCATATATTTCAAACTAAAAATGTTACCTCTCTCCTGGATCTCTTTCCTAACCTTCAGACTTATATATCTAGCTGCCTAGTCAACATTTTCAATTAGACATCCCAAATTTAACCTGTCAGCACTGAACTCCTCATCCTCCTTCCTCCTTCCTCCACCCCAGGGATGGTTCCCATTCCAGTTTGCCTCATTTTATTAAATGTCAACTCCATCTTTATTTCTCTGACTGTAACCTTATAGACACTCTTGATTCCTGTTTCTCACACAGTCACATGTAATTCAAAAAAATGTATCATGAAAGTATGTCTTTTATTTACCTTAAAATCTACTTTAAGAATAAATATGACCACAGCCTGCTGTCTTCAACTGCCCCCCCACCCCCCGCTGTGCAGCCATCCTCTCTTGCGTGTTGTTATTTTAGTCATCTCCTTTCTAGTCTCTGTCTTGCTTCTGCTCTTCTCTGTTCTCAACACAGCAACCAGGACAGTCGTTTTGAAATGAAAGTCTGATTATTTTACTCCTATGTTCAAAACTCTTTGGTGGTTTTTCGTATCATTTCGAGTAAATGCCAGAATATAACAGTGCCTACCAGGAGGCCTTCCATCATCTGTGTGGCTGGCCTCTCTGATTACATGTCCTACTCACTTCTCCTTGGCTTATCCCATACCAGGCATGTACCTTGTACCTGCTGGGTACAGTCTTGCTTTAATGTCCTTAGGGAAAGAGCTTTGTTGTTTTCACTTCAAAATCCCCAGTATTCTGCACATGGTGGGTGCTCACATTTGCCAAATGAATGTCTGCTTGTTATTCATGTCTTTGATAACAGCTTATGTGTATGTTTTTCTAACTAAAAGTATTTCAGTTAAAAGTATTTCACCTAAAACCATATAGTCCCATAAGAAGTAAAAACAAATTTAGATACAAGAGAAAATGGTAAGTTTGAGATCAATTTTTGTGTATAGAAAGTGAGAATACACAGAAAAATGGTAAAGGACAGCGGAGGTGAGAAAGGAATGAAGAGAGGTAAGGTAAATGGAATAAAGAAAAGGAAAGCCTGATTTGGAAGTAGGGTGCCACTTAAAAAAAATTTTTTTTTTGGTTTGCCCCACATTTCTCTTTAGGCTTTGTTTCTTGAATTCTAAGTCTTGTTGATTTACATGGGTGTAGACACTACAAGTTGGACTGCACTTACATTTTTTTTTATCAGGGGTATGGGTTCAAATGAGATTCAAAACCAAAACTTAATTGCTTTTCAATTGCCAAACTCCTTTCATTAAAGAAAAGCAGTTGGGCTTCCCTGGTGGCGCAGTGGTTGAGAGTCCGCCTGCCGATGCAGGGGACACGGGTTCGTGCCCTGGTCCGGGAAGATCCTGCATGCCGCGGAGCGGCTGGGCCCGTGAGCCATGGCCGCTGAGCCTGCGCGTCCGGAGCCTGTGCTCTGCAACGGGAGAGGCCACAACAGTGAGAGGCCCGCGTACCGCAAAAAAAAAAAGAAAAGCAGTTGCCATTACCAAGAAAGTAGTTTACCTGGTGATATTCTTAGCATTTCTTGTTTTTTTTGTAGAACGCTCAAACAGAAATCTGATAGTTTGAGGGAGGGATGTTCGGGGTACAAAAATTTGTTACTGTACCTTGTCCTTTCAGTACTGCACTGCCTGTTTATTCCCCCCTCAAAAGAGAGGGGGGCCTATATCAGCACAATTATTGTAGTTCTGTGGTAAAGTAGCAGGTAGCTACATTAATGTATACAAGTCTATTGAGTAATATTTATTGTATGCATATTTGTGCTATTAAATGAAAAAAATGGAATATATTTAAACTTAAGCTTAACTGGTATTTAGGTAGGAAATGCAAGTGCAAGAGAAATTAATAATATGTAGACTTTAAGTATTTCATTCTGCTGAGACAAGATATTTTTTTTTAATTTTTTTTCTGAGTTATAGGTCTCATTTCATGTTGGTTGAAAGATATCCTTTAATTATTGAAATAGGTGGCTTAGAAGTTCCTGAATGAATAATTTTTTATGTGCAAGCATAAATTATTCTCCATAAACCAGTCTAAACATTTCCCTGTTTTCTTTTTAAATGACATTTAAAATTTTTTTTTCTTTTTTCTTTTTTTTTTTTTTTGGCTGCGTCAGGTCTTAGTTGCAGCATGCGGGATCTTTCATTGTGGCTTGGGGTCTTCATTGTGGCAAGCAGGCTTCTCTCTAGTTGTGGCATGTGGATTTTTCTCTCTGTAGCTGTGGCGCAGGCTCCAGAGTGTGTGTGCTCGTGTAGGCACGCTGGCTCTCCCGTTGAGGTGTGCAAGCTCAGTAGTTGTGGCACGTGGGCTTAGTTGTCCCATGGCGTGTGGGATCTTAGTTCCCCAACCAGGGATCGAACCCGCATCCCCTGCGTTGGAAGGCGGATTCTTCACCACTGGACCACCAGGGAAGTCCCTTCCCTGTTTTTGTATAATATGTAGTAATTTATATCTTGATTGTCTTGTCTGATGGACTTTTATGTGTCCATATTAATTTTCACAATCACAGAGGTGTGGACATGTATGTATTTATCTTCACAGTTTTTGTAATATGCAAATATAAGTTAACGTATATGCTTGTTACTATAACTCCTAAACAATAACATTTATAAATCAGACTTGATATTTTATTTTTCTTTCACGTTAAAATATGAAATTAAAATATAGTTTTTAATATGAAAACTTACAGCTATTATAGTTTTTTTTTTTTTTTTTTTTTGCGGTACGTGGGCCTCTCACTGTTGTGGCCTCTCCCGTTGTGGAGCACAGGCTGCAGACGTGCAGGCTCAGTGGCCATGGCTCACGGGCCCAACCGTTCCACGGCATGCGGGATCCTCCTGGACCAGGGCATTAACCCGTGTCCCCTGCATTGGCAGGCGGACTCTCAACCACTGCGCCACCAGGGAAGCCCCTATTATAGCTTTTTAAAAGTTTACTTGCATACTGTGTAGTGTCGTTTCAGATGACATGCAAGCAAATGTTTTCCTACAGTATTGAATTTATCGTTCTACACTTTGTAGACTAATTAGGTCATCTTCATTAGAATTCGACATTGACCTACCTGAATTCATATGTTAGCATTTCACGTATGAAATAACCACCTTGGATTAATAAGATAATATTTCTGAATTGATGTGTGGTCCTGCCACTACACTTATTTCAGCTATATTCATAGTTTGAGGCCTATTATACTTACACTTCCTTAATTTCATAATGTTCTACATAGATTGTGAAGTAACCAGAGTGATTATATTGAGAAAAGTTAATAAAATTAATAGACTTTGACTTAAGTCTCATAAAGGGTCATTAAAATAATGCTTTAACATTCATTTAACATTTATCAGACTACTATATGAAATTGTTTCCAATCCATTCAGGGTAAAATACAAACTAAATCCACTCAAGTAAAATACAAACTATACTCATCCAGAAAATACAGTCTCACACTCTGTATACGATATGGCCCTGACAGCCTCTCAGGAGTATTTCATCTTTGCCTACTAAGTTCTAGCCACATTAGCATTCATTTTCTCAAACATGCCATGCTTGTTCTTGCCCTATTAAGGCTTTTACACTCGTTTCTTCTGTCTGAAATAGTCTTCCCCAGATCTTGGGAAGGTTGGCCTCTTATCTTTCAGATCTCAGCTTAAATATCGACTCATTTCTTTACCACTCAGTTTAAAATAGCCCCCGCCCCCCACTGCTGTTTTGCTTTCTTAACAGCGTAAGTAGGAAACTGGATAATTCGGGCGAAAGCTTGTTATAGAAAGGATGAGATCAGACTATTAGGTGGAACCAGTGGTGTGTTGGAGCTGGTGAACTGATTGTGTGCATCTCTCCAGCTCCACATTCAGTGATGGCATGTTGACAGCTTGAAACTGGCTACAATGGGACTGTTTACAACATGGGAATTGGCAAAAGCTACAAACCAGGGCCTTTTTCCCAGAGAGGTGGTGGTTAAATATTGATCACCAGACCACAGAGTGGGACCATATAAAATTGCTGCTTTTATAGATTAAAAAATGCTTGAATATTGGCAATTTCTTATGGTTTAACTTAGTGGAGTTACTTATTTCGGTTTAAAGATAATTTCTTCGTAGGAGTCAATAAAATTACCTCAGTGCTTTACCTTATTTTTCTAGATTGATTTAATATGTAAAGATTGTCTATTTATATGTTTGTATATTAATTGCTTAGCGATATACCGAATTTTTAACTAGTTCATTTCAAAGCAGACACATCTGCTTGAGACATCTTTAAGGGTGTTCTTGGCTCTGCAATTAAGTGCTAAGCCCATTGACAGATGTTCTTTTTCTGGTGAAGAAACCAGAGCTGATTCAATTTGAGTTATAAATTGTTAGATAATTTTTTAAAATATGCCTTTCAGAATGATTTACCTAGATACATGTGTGTTCAGTTTTTTCTTGGCTTTTCCTTTGGCCATTATCATCCTTTAAGTGTTTACTTATTATCTGATTATTTACTGGCTGCTCAGTGATTTCTTCTATGAATCAGTATCTCCAAATCAATGAAATGATTTGTCTTATTTCTCAAGTGTTAGTATCGTTAGTTTTTCCCTATGGGCTTCCCTATCCATGGTCACCTGGGCATTCCAAGCCATTTTCCACCCTTACACCTCAGTTTTAAAAACAGACATGAAGTTACTTCTTTCTTAGAAGCACTATTTTCCTATCTGAGGGAATTTATTGTTTAAAAACTGAACCTTGTTGGCTGAGGAGATTTCACTAACATTTCTTGAGCAACATTTGCATCATGTTAACTCTGAGTATGTGAATTTGAATTGGTAATATTGAATAAAATATGGCACACAGGTTTCTTTAACTCAGATTGTCCTGTGTCTTATGCACAAGCACTAAAAAATAAGTTGTGTTTAATGCAGAACATCAGAATACACATATAAACTAAAGAAAAAAAGCACTTCCATAATCCTAAGATAACCACTAGTAATTTTTGATGTGTACTTCCAGATAAATCAGTGAATATTTTTCCACAAAAGCAAGATCTTAGTACACATACTATTCTACAACATCTCACTTTACCAAATACTGTGATCATAAAAGCATTACTTTTTATTATTTCAGTTTGAAAGGATCTTACAAAGTGGAAATTTTGTTGATACACGGTAAAGCTGTAAGTAAAGTTGTGATTAAAAACAGTGGTGTTTATGGAGAGTAGAATGTGGAAAGTTACCTCGACAAGAATTAACTTCAGCAGTAATTTTTTTCTTAAGAACACTCTTACTATTGTACAATAGCCTGATTGTATTATACCCGCTAAGGAAAACAGTACATGATTCTATGTACAGTAGAATTATTTTAATAATAGCCCTAGAGTAAATTAGGGGGCTGTAGGTAAGTTCCTGTTTTTTGGTCTGCCCCAAGTCCTATTGATGCTTTAATATTAGAATAATTTTAAAAGAAAAATGTATTTTATTGAAGGGCTCCATCTATCTAAATTATGTTAGTTTTATTAGGTAATGCTGCCCTTTTTATATGAAGAGTGTGGGAGTTCTTGGAAAAAGAAAATTTTAGTGTAAGAATTCTTGTTTTAATATTTGAGTTGAATTTTGTTTCATGAATTTGAAAATCCTTGTGGAATTGTTACTGGTGTTTAGTATCCTTTGGAAATCAGTCCTAATCTTGTCAAGCAGATGTTTGGGTCTTAAAGTAGCAGTTTTTTAAGCTAATCAAGGGTCCTGTAACAGTTGTGTAATTTAACTGACTTTTCCTTAACCACAGTGGTATCCGTTACCTGGGGTAAACGATTTCTTGCTTTGTTTTTATTCTTGACCTTGTCCTGTTCTGTGTATTACTGCTTGCTCACCAGGTCCTGCAGTCATTATCTCTTAGGTAGGTAGCTAAAGTAGCCATTTCTGTTACCCCGCAGGGCTACTTCCTGGATGGTGCATATATTGCTGAAAACATTTCTCATGTGGTACAGGAGAATAAAAAGCAATGTAGTTGATGTGGCTTTTTTCTACTGAGAAATGATGCATTCGTTTGGCTAAAGTGGAGACTGGCAGTCAGCCCCTAAAAAATGTTTTTCACCGAGTGATCACATGTTTGTAAATGGATATGCAAGAGCTTCTGCTTGTTGGAAGGTGTAGTGAATCTTGATATAAATTCAAGAAAAGTGTTTAGAATTATTCCATACATCTTGCTCTTTAAAAAACTGGTATTTTTAAGAACAGTTTAATTTTACAGTGAATTTTTTTTTTTTTGCGATAAACGCGGGCCTCTCACCGTTGTGGCCTCTCCCATTGCGGAGCACAGGCTCCAGACGCGCAGGCTCAGTGGCCATGGCTCATGGGCCCAGCCGCTCTGCGGCATGTGGGATCTTCCCAGACCGGGGCACGAACCCGTGTCCCCTGCATCGGCAGGCGGACTCTCAACCACTGCGCCACCAGGGAAGCCCTACAGTGAATTTTTAAGCCTCCCATTTTTATATTTATTTTTTGAATAATGACTCTGTTTTTGTAAAAATGGTACATACACAGTAAAGAAGCTTAGAAACAGTCACATTGTAAATGGCAGAACTAGTATTCAGAGTTTTGTCTGACATTCAGAGTCAGTGAGCTTTGGAAGCACTGTGAAGTGGTAGAAAGAATGTGGACTTTAGAATTAGGTGCACCTTAGTTGATCCCTAATTTTGCTGTGTATCTGCTGTATGGCAGCATCTTACCTTGGTGACTTTTATTTTCTTCTTAGATTAACTGAGGGTAATAGGTTTGTTACGAAGCACACATTAAGTACTTGGCCTGTAGAAGGTGTTAATAACTGTTTTTCCTTTTTACTGTGCCATATGGTTTGAAAATATCTCTGCAAGTCATTTGGGACAATTAGCTTAAAAGTGAATTGCAGTCAGGCAACTGGAAATACATGTAACCCAGGTGGACTCATATTGTAGTGTCCTTTTTTTTTTTTAAAGATTTTTTTGATGTGGACCATTTCTTTTAAAAAATTAATATTTATTTTTGGCTGTGTTGGGTCTTTGTTTCTGTGCAAGGGCTTTCTCCAGTTGCAGCGAGCGGGGGCCACTCTTCATCGCGGTGCGCGGGCCTCTCACTGTCGCGGCCTCTCTTGTTGCGGAGCACAGGCTCCAGACGCGCGGGCTCAGTAGTTGTGACTCACGGGCCCAGTTGCTCCGCGGCACGTGGGATCCTCCCAGACCAGGGCTCCAACCCGCGTCCCCTGCCCCGGCAGGCAGATTCCCAGCCACTGCGCCACCAGGGAAGCCCTGTAATGTCCTTTTAATCTGCCTGTTTGAGGGGGAGAGTGGTTATTGCAGCTTTTTGAAAAAGTATTTTGACCTTAGGGAAAGCTTTAAAGTTCAAAGCTGAAGTAGAACTCAGGATGAGTTCATTACTGCTGACCAGAATGGTAAGAAAGTAATTTCTCTGTTTAATGAGAAATAGAAGCATTTGTGTGTAACAATTGCAGGCATAAAGATGTCTATTTTTAAAGGCTAACAGCTGACCAGTTGACCCTTTGCAAAAGAAAAATATGACTAGAATAGGGAAAAAGTGTTCAACTTTAATAATAATCAACAGCAAGCTTCTCTTATCAGATTTAAGATTTAGGAAATGGTGTTTTCACCTGAGTACAGCGACATAGGTACTAAATATCAATACGCTGCTGGAGAGAGTATAACTCTGTAGAATCCTTTGTGAAAGCAGTTTGGCATATATCAAAGAGTAGTATTTCTGCCTGCAAGAGTATTCCCTAAGGAAGTAACCTTCCCCCCCAACCCCCCACTTTTTTTTTTTTTGAGGGAGGATGTTATTTTCCTTTTTTTGTAACAGCTTTATTGAGATAGTGTGACTTGTAATAAGAAATACTTGGTTTTAGTCCCCGTTTCTGGCACAGAGCTCCCAAAACTTTTGGGATTTTATCAGTGAGGAGAGCAGTAAAGGTGTCTTTTGTTATGTTAATGAATGACTTTGGAAAGCTTGTACGGTTGGGGGCTGGTTGCCAGGAAACCAAAAGAGTGATTAGAGGGTTAGAACTTTCAGTCTCACCCCTCTGACCTGAAGAGGAAAGATGGGCTGGAGGTAGAAGCACCAACGCCATGATTTAATCAGTCAATTCCCATGTAATGAAGCCTCCACAAAAACCTAAAAAGATAGGGTTTGGAGAGCATCTTGGTTGGTGAACATGTGGAGGTGCTGGGTGAGTGGAGTGCTCAGAGCATGGAAACCCTGTGTCCCTTTCCCCATTACTTGCCCTGTGCATCACGTGACTGTTCTTGAATTACATCCTTTTATAAATAAACTAGTAGTCTAGTAAGTGAAATGTTTCTCAGAATTTTGTGAGTCGATCTGGCAAATTAATCGAACCTGAGAAGAGCTTCGTGGGACCCTCAGAAGCACAGGTGACAACCTGGGCTTATGACTGACTTCTGAAAGGGGTAGGGGAGAAGTCTTGTAGGACTGAGCCCTTAACTTATGGGATGTGATGTTATCTCTAGGTACATATTGTCAGAATTGAGTTGAATTATAAGATCCCCAGTTGGTGTTGGAGAATTACTTGGTGTTGGTGTGTTCTGCACATCACAGTTGGTGTCAGAATTGTAATTCATAAATCATAATTCACCTTTTTAAAGCATATAATCAGTTCTGTGCAAGCATCACCACTATTTAATTTTAGAATATTTTCATCATCCCCAAAAGAAATTAGCAGTCATTCCCCATTCCTCCTTTCCTCCCAGTGCCTGGCAACCACTAATCAGTTTTCTGTCTTTCTGGGTTTGCCTCATTTGGACATTTTATATAAATGAGATCATACAATATGTGGCCTTTTGTGAGTGGCTTTTTTCACTTAGCATAATGTTTCCAGGTTCATCTCTGTTGTACCATTTATCAGGACTTCATTTTCTGTTACGGCTGAATGTTATTCATTTGTCTGGATATATACCACATTTTGTTAATCCATTCATCAATTAATGGATATTTGGGTTGTTTCCACATTTTGGCTATTATGAATAATGGCGCCATGAACATTTATATACAACTTTGTGTCGATGTATGTTTTAATTTAGGTATATACTTAGGAGTAGAACTGCTGGGTTACAAGGTAACTTGATGTTTAACATTTTGAGGTATTGCTAAATTGTTTTCCAGAGTGATTGCACCATTTTACATTTCCACCAACAGTATAGGAAATACGTAGCCTTTTATAACTGGGTTCTTTCATTTAGTGTGTCAAGGTTCAGCCATGTTTTAACATGTGTAAGTACTCCTTCCTTGTTGTAGCTGAATAGTATTCCTTTGTATGGATTGACCGTGTTTCTTTTATCATGAAATAAAAGCTTTCTATCCAAAAATGTTCACTGAAGCATTATTTATATTGAAGAAAAATTGAAAATTACTTAATTTTTTAGTAAAGAGGAAGGGTTAAATTAAGTACATCTCATGTACTATCTATTAGTAATTTATTTTGGAGAGTTTCAGGGGGAAGTGATTGTCAGAGTGCTAAACTAGGTACAAGGTTGTACATGTACAGCTGTTATTCAGTGTATGTAGTTTTGGGAGATGGTGATTATCAAAATTTTTTAAAATTTCTATATTTTTCATACTTTTCACAAGCGTATATTTCTTTTATTATCAGAGTAAAAGAAACATTAGAAAAAATGACCATAGCTATAGCTGAGTATGTTAACTGATGTAAATTTATTCAGCCAAGAAAATCAATGTCATTCACTGTGAGGAATGTTACTGTTTTATGTTGAGCCAATAATTATGTTATAAATAGCATTTCAGACTACTGTTACAAGAACTTTTAATGCTTCATAATTACATCACATTTTTAATTCATAATTGTAGTGTGGAATAACTCTAATTCTTGTGAATTTTACTTCTAAAACGGAGAGGGGAAAGATAATTATAGGCACTGCATTAAAAATTATTTTCTGTTGGAGTATAGTTGATTCATATTGTGTTAGTTTCTGCTGTGCAGCAAAGTGAATCAGTTATACACATATCCACTCTTTTTTAGATTCTTTTCCTATATTGGTCATTACAGGGTATTGAGAAGAGTTCCCTGTGCTATACAGTAGGTCCTTATTAGTTATCCATTATATATATAGTAGTGTGTATATGTCAATCCCAATCTCCCAATTTATCCCCCACCCCCCACTTTCCCCCCAGGTAATCATAAGTTTGTTTTCTACATCTGTGACTCGATTTCCATTTTGTAAATAAGTTCATTTGTACCATTTTTTAAGATTCCACATACAAGCAGTATTATACGGTATTTGTCATTCTCTGACTTTAGTTCACTCATTATGACAATATCTGGGTTCATCCATGTTGCTGCAAATGACATTATTTCATTCTTTTTATGGCTGAGTAATATTCCATTGTGTATATGTACCACATCTTCTTTGTTCCTCTGTGAAAGGTCATTTAGGTTGCTTTCATTTCCTGGATATTGTAAATAGTGCTGCAAGGAACATTGGGGTGCGTGTGTCTTTTTGAATTATGGTTTTCTCTGGGTATATGCCCAGTAGTGGGATTGCTGAGTCGTATGGTAGTTCTATTTTTAGTTTTTTTAAGGAACCTCCGTACTGTTCTCCATAGTGGCTATATCAATTTATATTCCCACCAACAGTGCAAGAGGGTTCCCTTTTCTCCACACCCTCTCCAGCATTTGTTGTTAGTAGATTTTCTGATGATGCTCATTCTAACTCGTGTGAGGTGATACCTCATTGTAGTTTTGATTTGCATTTCTCTAATAATTAGTGACGTTGAGCAGCTTTTCATGTGCTTCTTGGCCATCTGTAAGTCTTCTTTGGAGAAATGTCTGTTTATGCCTTCTGTCCATTTTTGGATTGGGTTGTTTGTTTCTTTAATACTGAGCTGCATGAGCTGTTTATATATTTTGACGATCAATCCTTTGTAGGTTGATTCCTTTGCAAATATTTTCTCCCATTCTGAGGGTTGTCTTTTCGTCTTGTTTATGGTTTCCTTTGCTGTGCAAAAGCTTTGAAGTTTCATTAGGTCCCATTTGTTTATTTTTGTTTCTATTTCCATTTCTCTAGGAGGTGGATCAAAAAAGATCTTGCTGTGATTTATGTCAAAGAGTGTTCTTCCTATGTTTTCCTCTAAGAGTTTTATAGTGTCCGGTCTTACATTTAGGTCTCTAATCCATTTTGAGTTTATTTTGTGTATGGTGTTAGGGAGTGTTCTAATTTCATTCTTTCACATGTAGCTGTCCAGTTTTCCCAGCACCACTTATTGAAGAGACTGTCTTTTCTGCATTGTATATCCTTGCCTCCTTTGTCCTAGATTAGTTGACCATATGTGCGTGGGTTTATCTCTGGGCTTTCTATCTTGTTCCATTGATCTGTGTTTCTGTTTTTGTGCCAGTACCATATTGTCTTGATTACTGTAGCTTTGTAGTAGAGTCTGAAGTCAGGGAGTCTGATTCCTCCAGCTCTGTTTTTTTCCCTCAAGACTGCTTTGGCTATTCAGGGTCTTCTGTGTCTCCATACAAATTTTAAGATGATTTGTTCTAGTTCTGTAAAAAAATGACATTGGTAGTGTGATAGGGATTGCACTAAATCTGTAGATTGCTTTGGGGTAGTTTGATAGGGATTGCATTGAATCTGTAGATTGCTTTGGGTAGTACAGTCATTTTCACAACATTGATTCTTCCAATCCAAGAACATGGTATACCTCTCCATCTGTTGGTATCATCTTTAATTTCCTTCATCAGTGTCTTATAGTTTTCTGCATACAGGTCTTTTGTTTCCCTAGATAGGTTTATTCCTAGGTATTTTATTCTTTTTGTTGCAGTGATAAATGGGAGTGTTTCCATAATTTCTCTTTCAGATTTTTCATCATTACTGTATAGGAAAGCAAGAGATTTCTGTGCGTTAATTTTGTATCCTGCAACTTTACCAAATGCATTAGAATCAGCTCTAGTAGTTTTCTGGTGGCATTTTTAGGGTTCTCTATGTATAGTATCATGTCATCTGCAAACGGTGACAGTTTTACTTCTTTTCCAATTTGTATTCCTTTTATTTTTTTTTCTTCTTCTCTGATTGCCATGGCTAGGACTTCCAAAACTATGTTGAATAATATTGGTAAGAGTGGACATCCTTCTCTTGTTCCTGTTCTTAGAGAAAATGCTCTCAGTTTTTTATCATTGAGAATGATGTTTGCTGTGGGTGTTTTTATATGGCCTTTATTATGTTGAGGTAGGTTCCCTCTATGCCCACTTTCTGGAGAGTTATGTGTGTTGAATTTTGTTAAAAGCTTTTTCTGCATCTATTGAGATGATCATATGGTTTTTATTCTTCAATTTGTTGATATGGTGTATCACATTGATTGATTTGCGTATATAGAAGAATGCTTGAATCCCTTAGATAAATCCCACCTGATATTGGTGTATGATCCTTCTAATGTGTTGTTGGATTCTGTTTGCTAGTGTTTTGTTGAGGATTTTTGCATCTATATTCAGCAGTGATATTGGTCTGTAATTTTCTTTTTTTGTAGTATATTTGTCTGGTTTTGGTATCAGGGTGATGGTGGCCTCACAGAATGAGTTTGGGAGTGTTCCTTCCTCTGCAATTTTTTGGATGAGTGTGAGAAGGATGGGTGTTAGCTCTTCTCTAAATGTTTGAATTTACCTGTGAAGCCATCTGGTCTTGGACTTTTGTTTGTTGGAAGTTTTTTTTTTTTTTTTTGTAGTACGCGGGGTCTCACTGTTGTGGCCTCTCCTGTTGCGGAGCACAGGCTCCGGACGGGCAGGCTCAGCGGCCATGGCCCACGGGCCCAGCCGTTCCACGGCATGTGGTGTCCTCCCGGACCAGGGCACGAACCCGTGTCCCCTGCATCGGCAGGCGGACTCTCAACCCCTGCACCAATAGGGAAGCCCATGTTGGCAGATTTTTAAGCACAGTTTTAATTTCATTACTTACGATTGGTCTGTTCATATTTTCTGTTTCTTCCTGGTTCAGTCTTGGAAGGTGATACCTTTCTAAGAATTTGTCCATTTCTTCCAGGTTGTCCATTTTATTGGCATAGAGTTGCCTGTAGTAGTCTCTTAGGATGGTTTGTATTTCTGCAGTGTCTGGTGTAACTTCTCCTTTTTCATTTCCAATTTTATTGATTTGAGTCCTCTCCCTCTTTTTCTTGATGAGTCTGGCTAATGTTTTATCAATTTTGTTTATCTTCTCAAAGAACCAGCTTTTAGTTTTATTGATCTTTGCTATTGTTTTCTTTGTTTCTATTTCATTTATTTCTGCTCTGATCTTTATGATTTCTTTCCTTCTGCTAATTTTGGTTTTTGTTTGTTCTTCTTTCTCTAATTCCTTTAGGTATAAGGTTAGATTGTTTGAGATTTTTCTTGTTTCTTGAGGTAGGCTTGTATAGCTATAAACTTCCCTCTTAGAACTGCTTTTGCTGAATTCCATAGGTTTTGGACCTTCTTGTTTTCATTGTCATTTGTTTCTAGGTATTTTTTGATTTCCTCTTTGATTTCTTCAGTGATCTCTTGGTTATTTCGTAATGTATTGTTTAGCCTCCATGTGTTTGTGTTTTTTACGTTTTTTTTCCCTGCAGTTCATTTCTAATCTCATAGTGTTGTGGTCAGAAAAAATGCTTGATATGATTTTAATTTTCTTAAATTTACTGCAGCTTGATTTGTCACCCAAGATACGATCTATCCTGGAGAATGTTCCGTTTGCACTTGAGAAGAAAGTGTAATCCGATGTTTTTGGATGGAACGTCCTATAAATATCAACTAAATCTGTCTGGTCTGTTGTGTCATTTTAAGCTTTTGTTTCCTTATTTATTTTCATTTTGGAGGATCTGTCCATTGGTGTAAGTGAGGTGTTAAAGTCCCCCACTATTATCGTGTTACTGTCGATTTTCTCTTTTATAGCTGTTAGCAGTTGCCTTATGTATTTAGGTGCTCCTATGTTGGGTGCATATATATTTATAATTGTTATATCTTCTTCTTGGATTGATCCCTTGATCATTGTGTAGTGTCCTCCCTTGTCTCTTTTAACATTCTTTATTTTAAAGTCTATTTTATCTGATATGAGTATAGCTACTCCAGCTTTCTTTTGATTTCCATTTGCACGGAATATCTTTTTCCATCCACTCACTTTCAGTGTGTATGTGTCCCTAGGTGTGAAGTGGATTTCTTGTAGATAGCATATATATGGATCTTGTTTTTGTATCCATTCAGCGAGCCTGTGTCTTTTGGTTGGAACACTTAATCCATTCACAGTTAAGGTAATTATCGATATGTGTGTTCCTATTACCGTTTTCTTAATTGTTATGGGTTTGTTTTTGTTGGTCCTTTTCTTCTCTTGTGTTTCCTATTTGGAGAAGTTCTTTTAGCATTTGTTGTAGAGCTGGTTTGGTGGTGCTGTATTCTCTTAGCTTTTGCTTGTCTGTAAAGCTTTTGATTTCTCCATCGAATCTGAATGAGATCCTTGCAGGGTAGAGTAATCTTGGTTGTAGGTTCTTCCCTTTCATCACTTTAAATATATCGGGCCACTCCCTTCTGCCTTGTAGAGATTCTGCTGAGAAATCATCTGTTAACCTTATGGGAGTTCCCTTGTATGTTATTTGTCATTTTTCCCTTGTTGCTTTCAATAATTTTTCTTTGTGTTTATTTTTGTCAGTTTGATTACCTTGTGTCTCGACTTGTTTCTCCTTGGGTTTCTCCTGCCTGGGACTCTGCACTTCCTGGACTTTGGTGGCTATTTCCTTTCCCATGTTAGGTAAGTTTTGACTGCAATCTATTCACATATTTTCTCAGGTCCTTTTTCTCTCTCTTCTCCTTCTGGGACCCCTGTAATATGAATGTTGTTGCATTTAACGTTGTCCCAGAGGTCTGTTAGCCTGTCTTCATTTCTTTTCATTCTTTATTCTGTTCCGCGGCAGTGAATTCCATCATTCTGTCTTCCAGGTCACTTATCCACTCTTCTGCCTGAGTTATTCTGCTGTTGATTCCTTCTAGTGTAGTTTTCATTTCAGTTATTGTTCATCTCTGTGTTTTTTTTTTTATAAATTTATTTATTTATTTTTGGCTGTGTTGGGTCTTTGTTGCTGAGTGCGGGCTTTCTCTAGTTGTGGCGAGTGGGGGCTGTTCTTCGTTGTGGTGCATGGGCTTCTCACTGCGGTGGCTTCTCTTTGTTGTGGAGTACGGGCTCTAGGCGCGCAGGCTTCAGTAGTTGTGTCATGAGGGCTCAGTCATTGTGGCTCATGGGCTCTAGACCTCAGGCTCAGTAGTTGTGGTACACAGGCTTAGTTGCTCTGCAGCATGTGGGATCTTCCCAGACTAGGGCTTCAACCCATGTCCCCTGAGTTGGCAGGCGGGTTCTTAAGCACTGCCCCACCAGGGAAGTCCCCATCTCCGTTTGTTTGTTCTTTTATTCTTCTAGATCTTTGTTAAACGTTTCTTGCATCTTCTTGATCTTTACATCCATTCTTTTTCTGAGGTCCTGGATCATCTTCACTGTCATTATTCTGAATTCTTTTTCTGGAAGGTTGCCTGTCTCCACTTCATTTAGTTGTTTTTCTGGGGTTTTATCTTGTTCCTTCATCTGGTACATAGTTCTCTGCCTTTTCATCTTGTCTGTCTGTGAATGTGGTTCTTGTTCCACAGGCTGCAGGGTTGTAGTTCTTCTTCTGCTGTCTGTTCTCTATTTTTAGTCTTTTAAGGAACCTCCATACTGTTCTCCATAGTGGCTATACTAATTTACATTCCCACCAGCAGTGTAGGAGGGTTCCCTTTTCTCCATACCCTCTCCAGCACTTGTTGTTTGTAGATATTTTGATGAGGGCCATTCTGACCCGTGTGAGATGGTACCTCATTGTAGTTTTAATTTGCATTACTTTAATAATTAGTGATGTTAAGCATCTTTTCATGTACTTCTTGGCCATCTGTGTGTTTTCTTTGGAGGAATGTCTATTTAGATCTTCTGCCGTTTTTTTTGTGTGTTTATTTTCAGAGCTTTTCCTGCATCCCATCCTTCTTCTTTTTTTAAAAATATTTTTTGGAGTATAATTGCTTTACAATGTTGTGTTAGTTTCTGTTGTACAGCACAATGAATCAGTATAAGTATACATATATCCCCATATCCTCTCTGTTTTTCTTTTTAGAAATTTATTTATTTATTTACTTATGGCTGTGTTGGGTCTTTGTTGCTGTGCGCGGGCTTTCTCTGGTTGCAGTGAGCAGGGGCCTCTCTTCGCTGCGGTGTGCGGGCTTTTCGTTGCGGTAGCTTCTCTTGTTGTGGAGCACGGGCTCTAGGTGCACGGGCTTCAGTGGTTATGGCATGTGGGCTTAGTAGTTGCAGCTCACGGGCTCTAGAGCATAGGCGCAGTAGTTGTGGCGCATGGGCTTAGTTGCTCTGTGGCATGTGGGATCTTCCTGGACCAGGGCTTGAACCCATGTCCCCTGCATTGGCAGGTGGATTCTTAACCACTGCGCCACCAGGGAAGTCGCCCCCTCCCTCTTGAGCCTTCCTCCCATCCTCCTTATCCCACCCCTCTAGGTGGTCACAAAGCACTGAGTTGATCTCCCTGTGCTATGCAGCAACTTCCCACTAGCCATCCATTTTACATCTGGTAGTTATGTATGTGAATGCTACTCTCTTAGTTCGTCCCAACTTCCCTTTCCCCCACTGTTTTCTCAAGTCTGTGGTCTACATCTGCATCTTTATTCCTGCCTTCCCATTAGGTATATCAGTACTGTTTTTTTAGTTTCCATATGTTTGTGTTATTGTACGGTATTTGTTTTTCTGTTTCTGACTCACTTCACTTTGTATGACAGACTCTAGGTCCATCCACCTCACTGCAAATAACTCAATTTTGTTGCTTTTTATGGTTGAGTAATATTCCGTTACATGTATGTGCCACATCTTCTTTATGCAGTTATCTATGGACATTTCTGCATGTTTTTTCATTGGGTTGTTTGTTTTTTTCATATTGAGCTGCATGAGCTTTTTGTATCTTTTGGAGATTAATCCCTTATTGGTTACTTCATTTGCAAATATTTTCTCCCATTCTGTGGGTTGTCTTTTTGTTTTGTTTATGGTTTCCTTTGCTGTGTAAAAGCTTTAAAGTTTAATTAGGTCCCATTTGTTTGTTTTTATTTTCATTACTCTAGGAGACAGATCAAAAAAGAGCTTGCTGTGGTTTATGTCAGGGAGTATTCTGCATATGTTTTTCTCTTAACTGGTTCATATTATCCAGCCTTACATTTAGGTCTTTAATCCACTTCAAGTTTATTTTTTTATTTTTTGCGGTACACGGGCCTCTCACTGTTGTGGCCTCTCCCGTTGCGGAGCACAGGCTCCGGACGCACAGGCTCAGCAGCCATGGCTCACAGGCCTAGCTGCTCCGTGGCACGTGGGATCTTCCCGGACCGGGGCACGAACCCGTGTCCCCTGCATCGGCAGGCGGACTCTCAACCCCTGTGCCACCAGGGAAGCCCTGAGTTTATTTTTGTGTACGGTATTAGGGAGTGTTGTAATTTCATTCTTTTACATGTAGCTGTCCAGTTTTCCCAGTACCACTTATTGAAGAGACTGTCTTTTCTCCATTGTGTATTCTTGCCTCCTTTGTCATAGATTAGGTGACCATAGGTGCTTGGGTTTATTTCTGGAGTTTCTGTCCTGTTCTATTGATCTATATTTTTGTCTTTATACTGGTACCATACTGTTTTGATTTGTGTAGCTTTGTAGTATAGTCTGATGTCAGGGAGCCTGATTCGTCCAGCGCTGTTTTTCTTTCTCAAGATTGCTTTGGCTGTTTGGGGCCTTTTGTGTTTCCATACAAATTGTAAAAATTTTTGTTCCAATTCTGTGACGAAATTAGGCAGTGCATATTTTGAACTTGAAATACTGTGTCAGAGTTCATTGCAAAAAATAAACACTGCTTGCCAAAAATCCTGACTCTGTGGGTTCTGCTTATTCACGTTAAAGGAAAATGTTGCTATAGAACTTGTTAGTTCTCATTGTCAACCAGCTAGATTCGGTATGTTTTCTTGTCAGAAATGATCTTTCTTCTTTTTCAGGTTTTTCTTCTTCTTTTTTCTTTTTTGTGGCTGCATTGGGTCTTTGTTGCTGTGCGTGGGCTTTCTCTAGCTGTGGTGGGGGTGGGGGTTACTCTTTTTGTGGTGCGTGGGCTTCTCGTGACTTCTCGTTACAGAGCATAGGCTTTAGTAGTTTTGGTGCACGGGCTCAGTAGTTGTGGTGCACAAGTGTAGTTGCTCTGAGGCATGTGGGATCTTCCCGGACCAGGGATCAAACCCATGTCCCCTACATTGGTAGGCGGATTCTTAATCACCGCACCACCAGGGAAGTCCCTTCTTTTTCAATTCTAAAATGACAACATCTGCATTGAACAACCATTGGACTAACTACTTTCACTTCTGAATTCAAACATTAATTGGTTCATTAGGTAAGGAGTCTTGCCATGAGTTAGTTTCAGTATTTCATGCTTTGCTTACATGAGACTCCTCCTCATCCTCCCAGTTATCCCTTTGGTGCACTGGAGATTTCTTGAAGCAAAGTACCTTACTAAGCTTTGAGATGAGTTAGAAGTATGACTTTCTTCTATAATAACATATAAGAGCTATTGTGAAAGGGAAGGTAGAAAAAGAGAATGAATGATGCCCATCAGTTTTAGAAAAGAGTACAGGAGGAAGTTGGAGATCTGGAATTTGATTTCCTGAAACTGTCCAGACCCAAGTACCTCCTGCAAAATATCAAACCTTACACTGGTTTGAAGACCCTTGAGTTAGGGGAACAGCATATCTTCTGCTTTAATTGGTATTGTGCATTTATCCTTCTAAGTAAATTATCTCATTTACTTTTAAATTTTGCCTTGAAAGCTTTGTTTGACAAATTTATAACTGACCTTTATGATGAAATAGAGTGGTTTTTACAGGAGTCCATGAACCAATGAACATAGTAATCAGAACCTCATGGAAGTGATTATTAAAATAGAAGAATTAGAAAAAAAGGAAATGATCTTTACCTCACACTTGACACCAAGATAAATATTTGGTTTTCCAGAGTTGAGTATAAAAGAGAAAACCTTAAACATATTTAGAAGGAAACATGGATCAATATAAAGACTCTTGGGTGTGGGGAAAGCCTTCATAAGCAGTCCAACACAATTATTTTTTCATTTATGAAGTCTCCAAGGCTTTCCTCGTGGCACAGTGATTAAGAATCTGCCTGCCAATGTAGGGGACACGGGTTCGAGCTCTGGTCCAGGAAGATCTGACATGCCGCGGAGCAACTAAGCCCGTGCGCCACAACTACTGAAGCCTGCTCGCCTAAAGCCCGTGCTCTGCAACAAGATAAGCCAACCGCAATGGGAAGCCCGCGCACCGCAGCAAAGAGTAGTCCCTGCTCACCGCAACTAGAGAAAGCCCACGCACAGCAATGAAGACCCAACACAGCCAAAAAAAAAAAAAAAAAGTCTCCAAATTATTGTTATATACCTGTGTTTTAAAAAAATGTGTGAAGTATTATCTTTTTCAGTAATCCAATTTTGAAATGCATGTAAGATTAAGATTGTCATTTACATCTAAGTTATCTTGCAGTTTCTTTTTTAACAGAATTTAAAATTTTTTAAGATTATTTTTTTATGTATCTGTGTATCTATATATCTACCTATGCCGGGTCTTATTTGTGGCACGCAGGATCTTCGTTGCTGTGTGTGGGATCTTTAGTTGAGGCATGTTTTAGTTGTGGCATGTTTTAGTTATGGCACGCAAACCCTTAGTTGGGACATGTGGGATCTAGTTCCCTGACCAGGGATTGAACCTGGGTGCCCTGCATTGGGAGTGCAGAGTCTTAGCCACTGGACCACCAGGGAAGTCCCATCTTGCAGTTTCATCTTTTCCCTTCTGCTCTTAAGCACAAAGAACCCTACAAAGTGCTCTTGTAATAAACATGACCTAGTACCCATGAACCTTCCTAATGATTCCTTTGCTAAGTTTAGGGGTTATTTGGCTTTTGGTCGCAGACATGGTTGGTTGTACTTGTGCAGAAATGGGTAGAATTAAAGTTGTTAGGAAATCAGTCTGCCATGTTCTCTTGGAACAAACTATTGACTACCAAGCTTCTTTAAAATGGAGATCTTCATACTGAATAATAATAATATGTATACTTAAAAATTTGAATGTTGAATAGTTGAACACATAGAGATTTTTATAGTACAAGTTGCAGACTTGTCAGTTTTTTTTTTTTAAGTATTTACTTATTTTTTGGGCTGTATTGGGTCTCAGTTGTGGCACGCAGGATCTTTCGTTGCTGTGTGCGGGCTCCTTGTTGTGGCATGCGGGCTTCTCTTTAGTTGTGGTGTGGGCTCCAGAGTATGTGGGCTCTGTAATTGCGGTACGTGGGCTCCAGAGTACGTGGACTCTGTAGTTGCGGCATGCGGGCTTAGTTGCCCTGCGGTACGTGGAATCCCAGTTCCCCGACCAGGGATTGAACCCACGTCTCCCACATCGGAAGGCGGATCCTTAACCACTGGACCACCAGGGAAGTCCCCAGACTTGTCAGATTTTAATAATCTAAAAATGAGTAAGAACCTATTTTCCTTTTGTTCTTATTTTTCTTTAAAGTATTCCCACCTGCCCATCCCCAATGAACAATTTGTCAGTGACTGTTTTACTTTTAGACTGTTTTACTTTTAGGCCCTAGTGTGCCAGGGCCCAATTGAAATGCAGATTGATTTCTCTGCAAGAGAATGACACAGTTTACCACATCTTAATTCCTTATGAAGGTAGTTGGGACAAATGAAACATGTACTTTCTCAAGATAAGTTGAAATTTCAGCCCCCTCTGTATTTATCAGAAATAATACCATACTGAGTCACTGTCTCATGACTGAAAAAGCACAGCTGGTAGGAGAAATTGCATGTTAATGACGTTGTTAGTGTAGGAGGGCCACTACATATAAGGAAGCAGAGACTCAGTTAAGTACCTGCTCTTTGGGTTAATATTCTGAAGGACCAGGAAACATTATCCTTGGTCAAATAGGCTAAATTAAATTGAGACACTGGAGGGTTCACAGGGTATATCAAATCTGGATCAAACTAAAATGTAACAGTCTCATTTGACACAATATAGAAAATTAATACAAAATAAAAAGGACAAATTACTGATCAGTTTGAGAACTATGGCTTATGTTGCCTTGAAGGGAAGATGTATTGTACTTTTTAGTTATGTATATTTTTCTTTTGTGGGATTAAATAAAGGCATTGAGTTATTCAATAAATACTTAACTGCTCTCACTATGTGCCAGGCGCTCAGGTCTTAGGCGTTTGGCTGCAAACAAAAACAAAAATCCGTCTCTTCATAGAACCCTATGTTCTTACTGGTGAAGAAAAATAATAAGTGAGTAATGTATATACAGAATGCCAAAAAAATTTAAAGCACTGTGAGGAAAAATAAAGCATGGGAGCAAGATGGGGACTGCCAGGCTAGGGAACAGGGGATTGCAGTTTTAAATAGGATGGCAAAGAAAGGACTCAATGAAAAGACAATAAAAAGCCATTACGGCATCATTTGTGATAAAGATTAATACAGGCAGCAACCCAGATATCCATCTCTATGAGATTGGTTGAATATATTATGCATCTATATAGTGAAATGCTGTACAACAATAAGTCCTACATATACAGAATGATCTCCAAAAATTAGTGAAGTGATAGAAACAAGGTGCAGAATGATACACAGAATATGTTACCATTGATGTCTATCACATACATGATATATTTTCCTAAATGCATGGAATCTCAGTGGAAAGATATATAAAAAAACTGTTAATAATGGTTGTCTTTGGAGTGAAGGGTGATTTGTGGACAGGGAGTGAGGATGAAACTTTATATCTCATTTTACTAGGTGTTACGACGTAGTCAGAATAAGTAAGTAAGATGTAAAATAAGAACATGGAAAATTGTCAAATTAGAAAATGATGGAAAAGCACATACATTTATAAAACCTAGTGGCCTAGATAGCCGTCTAGCCTAGGTAGTGAATAAATGGGATAGTTAATAGAAACATGGATTCACTTCTGATGAGCTGGAGACCTTGTTGACAGTGACTGTTCCAGAGCAAGGCCAAAATCCTGTTTTGTTTGCGTAGTGGGTTGTAGTGATCATGACTGTAACATTTAGATTTGTCTGACTTTTTTCACTCTTCTAATCAAATGGAAGCTGTATTCATTTCGTAGGGCTTCTACAATGAAGTACCACAGAAACTTGCCTCATAGTTCTGGAGGTTAGAAGTCCAAAATCAGGGTGTCATCAGGGCCGTGTTCCTCCTGAAACCTGTAGCAGAATCCTTCCTTGCCTCTCCCTAGGTTCTGGTGGTTTGCTGGCAATCCTCGGCATTCCTAGGCTTGCAGGTGCATAATCCAATCTCTGATTTGTCATCATGTGGTTTTCTCTGTTTGTCTCGCTGTCTTCTTCACAATGCCAGCTTCTCATAACGACACTGATCATATTGGATTTAGAGGCCCACCCTACTCCAGTATGACCTCATTTTAACTAATATCTGCAACAACCCTATTTCCAAATAAGGTCACATTCAGATGTCCTGGGGGGTTAGGACTTCAACATATCTTTTTTTGAGGGGTGGGAGAGAATGGGACACAGTTCAACCCATAACAGGCTTTCCAGTTTAAATTGCTTCCCTATTACAGCCTTTCATATATGTAGAGGTGTTTTGGAAAGTTGTATAGAAAGATACAAGTTTAGTTTATTTTTAGAAACTCTTACTATAAAAGTTTTTCTTACGGGGAGAAAAAACCATCCCATCTCCCTGAATAAAATCATACTGAAGAGTGCAACATATTTATTAAAGCTGATGTTTTAGTGAAAATAATTTTTTTTCTCTCTAAATATTGTAAAATGAGAGTATGGGCGTTGTAAGTAGAAATGAGTTAAACATGATAGTTACTAATTTAGACATTTTATGTGCTTTTTAAAAAATAAGAATACCTTATATTCTCTTTTTGCATTTTTATTCTCACTCCTGAGAAAATAGCTTCCTTTCCAGATCAGTTTAACCTCAAAGTACAGCAGAGAGGACAAAGTCTTTTATTTTTCACCCCATTCTTCTCAGTAGTTTTTCTTCTTGTACTCATAGCCATTACAATTCTGTGAAACATTAGGAAACTTAAATCTTTAAAATTCTCCCTTGCCTTTCCCTTTTCCTCATGTATAAATCAGAAACCAAATATTTGTTAGTCTTCAAAGTCGTTTTAAAAGTTATTATATCCTAAACTTTTTCGTTGTAGCGCGCGGGCTTCTCTTTAGTTGTGGCATGTGGGTTTTCTCTTCTCTAGTTGTGGTGCACAGGCTCCAGGGCACGTGGACTCTGTAGTTGAGGCACGTGGGCTCTGTAGTTGGTGGCACTTGAGCTCTCTAGTTGAGGTGCGTGAGCTCAGTAGTTGTGGCATGTGGGCTTAGTTGCCCTGTGGCATGTGGGATCTTAGTTCCCTGACCAGGGATTGAACCCACATCCCCTGCATTGTAAGGCGGATTCTTTACCACTGGACCATCAGGGAAGTCCCTGTATATGTATTTTAAAATGTCCTCTGGCTTGCTGAGAAAATTACTTTCATAATGTTATATCACATTTTAAACCCCATTCCCCTTCTGATGTCCACACTCCTGATGGCTTACTCTGTGCCAGACCATGTTTCAAGCATTTTACATGTATTAACCTAATTTAAACCTCAAAATAGCCTTATGAATTATACCCATTTTACAGTTTAGGAAAGTGAAGCATGGTGAATAAGTTGCCTAAAGTCAACACATCTAACAAGTGGCAGAGCCAGTATTCAAACTTTGACAGTTTGATTCCAGGGCCTATTTTCTTTCTTGCTTTCTTGCTTGCTTGCTTGCTTGCTTCCTTCCTTCCTTCACTTAACCTAAGTGAATGGTCATATGCATTTGTTTACAGTGTACTTATGGAGGAAATAAATGGCAGTGATTTATTGCAGTGCTAATAGGCATTATAGTGATAGTTACGAGATTTGGGGCAAATTTCTTTACCTTTCTGAGTCTGTAAAATGAGGACATTGAACTAGATTTCCTACAGATCTTTTTCCCTGTTAGATGTATATTTCTTTGGGAAGAAAAAGGAATTGGCATTTGACATTAAATGAGCAAGGAAATGGGACATGTATTTAGCACATTTTTCTTTCAAAATCAGAGTAATTTTATAGGGTCAAGGAATGATGATGTAAGCCACTATCCATTGTGGAAAAGTGGAAGGTAAACGAAAATGTTACTGTAAGACTTAGGACTTTAGCTTCTTGTAGTTTGATCAGCTTAAACTGCAGACTTTCGAATTGCAGTGGATTTGGGCATTTAAGAATAGATGTTATTTTTAAGTTCATAAGATGATCTGAGGATTGGAAGAAATCATAACCTTGAACTAAAGCAACTGTCTGTGGGACTTTTTTTTTTAAGCGTTTAAAACTTAATTTATTTTATTGTCTTTGGGAATTTTGAATCACTGTCTTAATATCCCAGCCTCTGATGATAGGTATCCCAGGGCAGGACATTCCACCTTTAGGCAGCAGTGCCTCAGATAGAACATATATCCCCTACTCATTCACTCTAGTTCTGCCATTTGGGATGATGCAGAACTAATATGATTTTTCTCTGTGAGAGCTGTTAAAGGTATTGAAAGGTAGCACTGTTAACTCATTTCTTTGAAGATTCAGCCTTTTTTCCATAGCAGTACAGTGGAACTGAGACTGGTTAACTTGGAGAATAGAAATCTCTGGGTGGAGATGGGAGTATGCAGTTTTGATGCTGTCTGAAATTTAATGGTTAAGCTCAGCTCAGGAAGTAATGCAGTTTGCTCTGTCTCTTCAGTATAAATAATGGGTGAATGGGGTTAGAGGTGGCATTTAATATGGTACAAAAGCACCAAGCCATGCCAGCATTTAACAAGTAAATTGAATCTGATTTCATGACTTCATGAATTCTAAGCAGAATCTGAAGTACATTTTAGTAGTGATACCCAGATGAATGCCAATATATCAAATGATATATTAAAATGTCTTTTGGGTTGACAGTGAAATGGCTTGATATTTTTTAATGTAATTGCTACCAATGTGATGAAAGACTGACATGCTTTGTGGACTACAATTGAATGAATAACGTTGAAATTTACCACTTTTCCTTTTTGCCCATGCCATATTATACTAGGTTAGTTAGAGTGCTATTTTTGATGCATGTTTTCTTTATGATCAGTAATTATGTTTTTGATCTTTAGCATTGAGATATTATACTTTTTAAAAAAAATTTAGTGAAGTATAGTTGATTTATAATGTGTTAATTTCTGCTGTACAGCAGTGATTTAGTTACACACATATCTATTCTTTTTCATATTCTTTTCCATTATGGTTTATCACAGGATATTGACTACAGTTCCCTGTTCTGTACAGTAGGACCTTGTTGTTTATCCATCCTATGTATAATAGTTTGCATCTGCTAATCCCAAACTCCCAGTATTTCCCTCTGCCACCCTCCCGCCCCCTTGGCAACCACAAGTCTGTCCTCTGTATCTGCGAGTCTCTTTCTTTTTTGTAGATATGTTCATTTGTGTCATATTTTAGATTCCACATATAAGTGATATCATGGTATTTGTCTTTCTCGTTCTGACTTAACTTTGTTTAGTGTGGTAATCTCTGGGTCCATCCATGTTGCTACAAATGGCATTATTTCATTCTTTTTTATGGCTAATATCCCATTATGTATATACATACACATACACCACATCTTCTTTATCCATTCATCTGTTGATGGACATTTAGGTTGTTTCCATGTCTTGACTATTGTAAATATGCTATGAACATAGGGGTGCATGTATCTTTTCACATTATAGTTTTGTCTGGGTATATGCCCAGGAGTGGGATTGCTGGGTCATGTGGCAGCTCTATTTTTAGTTTTTTGAGGCACCTCCATACTCTTTTCCATAGTGGCTGCACCAATTTACATTCCCACCAACAGTGTAGGAGGGTTCCCTTTTCTCCAAACGCTTTCCAGCATTTGTTATTTGTAGACTTCTTAATGATGGCCATTCTGACCTGTGTGAGGTGGTACCTCGTTGTAGTTTTGATTTGCATTTCTCTAATAATTAGTGATGTTGAACATCTTCTCATGTGCTTTTTGCCCATCTGTATGTCTTCTTTGGAGAAATGTCTATTTAGGTCTTCTACCCATTTTTCGATTGGGTTGTTTCTTATTGAGTTGTATGAGCTGTTGGTATATTTTGGAAATTAAGCCCTTATTACTCACATCATTTGCAAATATTTTCTCCCAGTCTGCAGGTTGTCTTTTTGTTTTGTTTATGGTTTCCTTTGCTGTGCAAAAGCTTATAAAGCTTGATTAGGTCCCATTTGTTTATTTTTGCTTTTATTTCTTGCCTTGGGAGCCTGACCTAAGAAAACCTTGGTATGATTTATGTCAGAATGTTTTGCCTGTGTTCTCTTCTAGGTGTGTTTTTGGTGTCTTGTCTTATATTTAAGACTTTAAGCCATTTTGAGTTTATTTTTGTGTACAGTGTGAGGATGTGTTCTAACTTAATTGATTTACATGCATGAGATATACTTTTGAAAGAGTTATTTTCTGAAGAGAGAAAGATTGTGGCCATAATTTTCTTCCTTTTTTTTAAAGAATTTAAATTTTATACTAGAGAATAGCTGATTAACAGTGTTATGTTAGTTTTAGGTGTACATGTGGCCATGATTTTCAAAACTTGATGCATTAAAGGGGTTCTGCTTTTCATATTAATCAGTCTTGCTACCAATTATTAATATGCAGTGAATTACTTTGTTTTAAACTTAAAATTAACTGCACATATTGAAAGTGTGTAGGTTGATAAATAGTGACATATATATGCCTGTGATACTATCACCACATTAAATGTAATGAAAATATCTGTCACCCCCAGACGTTGCTTTTCAGCCATTTATAGGCTCTTTCTTTTCTCTTGGCCACTTACCCCTGTTCCCAGGCAATCAACTGAACTGCTTTCTATCACTCAATATTCTAGAATTTAAGTAAATGGATTCTACAGTGTATACTCTTGATCTGGCTTCTCAGCATAATGATTTTGAGATTCATCCTATAATATTATTTTTAAAAAAATGTGAATTTATTTTTGCTGTCCCGGGTCTTGGTTGTGGCATGCGGGCTTATAGTTGCAGCATGTGGACTTCTTAATTGCAGCTTGCATGCAAGATCTAGTTCCCCCATCAGGGATTGAACCTGGCCCCCTGCATTGGGAGCGTGGAGTCTTACCCACTGGACCACCAAGGAAGTCCCAGTATTATTTTTCGTTGCAAGTAGTAATGCATTGAATGGCTTTACCACATTTTGTGTATCCACTCATCTGTTGGTGGACAGTTAATTTGTTTCTGGTTTTGGGCTCTTACAAATAAAGCTTCTTTTGTGGACATAAACTTTCATTTTTCTTAGGTAAACACCTAGGAATGGAATGGCTGGGTTGTAGGGTAAGTGAACAAGTGTTCTATAGAAAAAGAATTGATTTTTGAGTATTGATTTTTGTATCCTGCAACCTTCCTAAACTCACTCATTAGTTTTGGTCATCTTTCAGTTTTCTTAATTACATTTTTGGATTAAGCATAATGTCCTAGTTCATTGTCAGCTTAGATGTGAAGAAATGTGTAAGCTTACAAAATGTAATGCATCACTTTGATATGTGGCATCCCCAGTGTTTTCTTTTTATGAAATACTAGTATTCCTTCTAATATGGAACTTTGAAATTTCAAACTGTCATTATTTAAATAGTTGAATTTATAGGCAGTTTCAGGAAAGTAATTCTGAGGGAGGAATCGCTTTGTTTTTATGGTTTTTATGGGATTCTAAGAATCAGTTCACATTATATATTTAAAGAATCAACCACTTTGGTGATGTTTTTGGGAGGATGAGGGAGCTTGTATGAGAAGGACTTAGAGGTTTCAGCACAAACTGCATGGATCCCAGTCCAGTTTACTAAAATGAGGAAGACTGAGAAAGCAGTGCATTTGGGATCATCATTTCAGCCTTGACATGTTGGATTTTAGGCCTGTTGTTTGTTGGCTTTGTTAAGTGCTTATATGTTTATTCGAAGGACTGTAAACGAAGAAATATATCTTAGGTTAAAAACAGGCCTAAGATCATACAACTAGTTATTTGCAGAATTAGATCTCAAACCTAGGGCCCTCTGACTCCAAAGCCAGTGTGGTTATTCCTATGCTATATTATATCCATAAGGCAGAAAAACAGGCTTGGCTTTGACAATAATAAATGTTTCCCATGAGCTATTATAAATATATAGCAGAGTTTGCAAGCTTAGATGCAGTCTTCTAATTTATAACTGTAGGCAGCTCTCCTTTAACACGCTGTGCAGACCAGTCCTGTGTGCTGCCACCAAACATAAATGTGTGTTGGATTTTGCTCGGTGCATTAGGAGTTGCACCTGGTAGGGGCTTCCCTGGTGGCGCAGTGGTTGAGAGTCTGCCTGCCGACGCAGGGGACACGGGTTTGTGCCCGGGTCCAGGAAGATCCCACATGTCGCGGAGCAGCTAGGCCCGTGAACCATTGGCCGCTGAGCCTGCACTTCCGGAGCCTGTGCTCCGCAACGGGAGAGGCCCTCATACCAAAAAAAAAAAAAAAAGAGAGAGAGTTGCACCTGGTATACTGTGGACACAACAATAAATTTACATGCTGGGAAAAGGGTGGTAACTGTGTAATAAGCACATTACAACCTTTGGAATGCGGGTTGCTTAGTTTGAACATGGGGCTTGGTGAATCTGGTGTTTAAGTTCAGTTTTCATGTGGATCAGTTAATTATAGGTGGGTGGGGGAGGAAGGAATTGCTCCCTGCAGCATTTTGCCTCCTAATTGCATGCTTTCATTTGCAGATAGGGCCAGTTGTGAGTGTGTGGATTTTTGAGTAAAACCACGAACCCAAATGAGAAGAAACCTTCAAGGAACAACTTACACTGACAGTGAGTCTACAGTCATCTGTATGCATATTATGGAAAGTTCTCAACCCAGAGATAGCTCTCTTGACAAGGAGTGAGTGGTGAGTCTGACTATCCCCACTGGTAATTAACCTAAATCCTTCTCTTAAAGAGAAGACAACTCCTGCATGCTTAGCATTTACCGACTGTTGAATAGTAAGTTAATTTTTGTGTTAACAGAAGATGACTCCAGCACAGTTTAAGAGAATTCTTTATCCCTAAAAGTGTGTTTAATGTGTCATTGCAGTTTGACTTTCTTCAGTTAGACACATCCCTTCCTTTGCCTATGTGTTTCTATCTTTTTTTTTCCCCCCAGTCCAAATAATACCACCCTCCAAGGCCTGTCTTCCTTGATATATTCAGCCATCACTAAAGTGATGGTCATGATAGTTACTAGCATCCATTCTAATCTTGGTTATGGTAGGTCTCATTGCCATTGGAAGTGATTGTTTTAGGAATGGGCATGAGATCCAGTTTTGGCCAATGGGAAATAAAAGGAAAGTCTGCAAGAGGCTCTTGGGAGAAGTTTTCTTGCTTTTGAGAAAGAAGAAAAGAGATTGTCCTTCCCGTAGAGCTTGTTTTATCTGGATGTGACATCTGGAACTGCTATAGCTATCTTGCCTGAAGGTGATTCTTACTTAAAGGTGGGCAGAGGGAAGAGAATTCCAGAGAAGTAGAACTGGAGCCACGTTCACTATTCCTAGAACCACCTTCACTGTAGATTCCTTATTATGTGAGATAATAAATTTTCTTACTGTTTAGGCAGTTTTGCCTTTAGATTCTGTTACTTGTTGTGGATATCATCCCAGTTCACTTGATCCTCCTCTTTCTGATTACCCACTGGCATTTGTACTTCATTATGTTCTGAGCTG
Source organism: Monodon monoceros (assembly GCF_005190385.1). Lineage (NCBI taxonomy): Eukaryota > Metazoa > Chordata > Mammalia > Artiodactyla > Monodontidae > Monodon > Monodon monoceros. The sequence continues at coordinate 109,017,918 of NW_021703768.1, forward strand.
TCCAGTAATGTTTGTGTACATTGCCTTTGTAGCACATTATAAACTTTGTGATGTCAAGGGCTATGTTTATATCCCTGCTATGTCTACTAGTTCTGTCTTCTTAAAAAAACCATCATTGCACATTTACTGAATTAAATTATTTGAACAGTAGAGGATTTGAAAAATCAATTCATAGATTTGAAAAATTATAGAGATTCTTTTAATGCACATTCCTTTCTTTGACCACACTGCTTTCCTCTAGGATTATGAATGAAGTTTGGCTTTTGATTTAAGATGACTTGTGTGTAACACACTTTCAATTGGTTGGTTCTACGATTTGCTATTTGTTTTTATTCAACTTTACCATGAAAATCAGCTCCTCTCCTGTATATTTGAGTATTGGCTTTTAATCTCATAGATTTTGTTGTCTTCTCTGTTATAAAAATGGAATCATTTACCTTCTATTTTTTGTGCTAGTTATAGGAATGAGGGACATGATAGTAGGAACATAATAATTGAGAAATAATTTGTATTTGGCTTTGGAATGCACACTGTCAAAAAGACTCCCTAAAGTGTGCATCTCTGTTTTGTTCTTAGGACCTAGCTTTGTGTACGGGGGTAGGGTAGAGAGGGTTGGTGATGAATCTAATGTCTTTGAGGAGTCTTGAGTCGCAGGATGGATTATTTAGTTGATTCTATTTTTAAAGCTCTGTAACACCACCCTTCCCCACCCCCCCAACTCAAGATACCCATGTACTTGTCCATCTTTTCTTTAGATTCTGCTATTATAATCTTGAAAAAGTGGGATAAGAACCTTGTTTTCTTCCTGAAAATTTATAATGTTGCTTTCAGTTTTGTTAAGGAATATCATAAACCTTTATTGTAATCTGGTAATACATTCAGAATCCTTCAAAATGACTTATATTCAGGGAAGAATTTACTTTTTTATTTTTTCATGTTGGGTTGTGATTAAATGGGGGGAATAACTTTTTAAGAAGATAGGGAAAGTTGTATGATGTGCTTGATCCATTAGTTTTAATTCAATAATGCCGTTATTTAGTATACTATATAAGAAGTTCAAATCACCAAGGTCAGCTTTAATGTATTTTATTTCATGTATATTATGAAGAGTTTGTAGGAATGAAGCATGTGTCTTAACCTAAGGCAGACATGGCAGGCATATGATCTAAGCCAAATCAATCAGAATGATCTTAGGACATATACTAGAAATGCCAGGATAAAGGTACTTTTTTTTTCTGGTGAATTTCAACCTGGCAGCCATCTTCCGACCATGAGAGGAAAGTCAGTTGAGTAAGAAGCCAACAGGGAAGGAGTAGAGCAGAGCAAAAACACACCCTGATCACCTCTTGAGATGCTGGATCATGTCTTCCCTGAATATAGTATACCTGGACTTTTCAGTTACCTGAGCCAGTAAATTCCAAAACATCATAACTGATATACATCCTTATCATCACCCATTCTATACCATGTAATGATAACTGAAGGGACTTGCTAAGACTAGAATTGTGAATTAGGCAAGTATGTCTCTGATACAGGTGTGCAAGGTGGCAGATAATGCAGTCCTTTCATTGATTTGTTTAAGGTTCAGGTATTAAGTACAAGAGTTAAGGTGGTAAACAAATACGTAGTCTGTGCCATTACTAATGGAGCTTAATGTTGACTGGAAGAGGCTAACAGTACGTGAACAACCCTCCTAATGAATAGGTTCATATTAACTGAGGTTTGGTTCTAGAAGAAAAGGAGTATCTGTCATCTATACTGATTTGACTCTTTGGTGGAGATGCCTGCTGAACCCTTGGCACCCTGGAACTGTAAAACAAATAGTTGTGCGGAACTTGGGTTCTGGCTTTTTTAAAAAGTAGTGTAAGTTATTATTGTTTTTTCCGTAAGAAGCCATTAGAAAGGTACAGGACCACAATCCCTTGTTCCAAATCTTGGGGCCAGATATATTTTGGAATTTCACCCTTCTCTGGATTTCAGAAAGGTTTACATGGTATATGTATGCTTAACGTAATACCTCTCTTTACTTAGGGAAGGGATGAGAGGCTTTCTATTATTAATAATGCAAATAAAAATGCCTTATATTAGTTCAATTACTAAATGGCAGGCTCTGTATACTGCTCAGCGTCATCTTAACTGTTTAATAAATTATATTCATTTTTACACTTGAGAAAATTAAAGACATTAGGTGACTTTATCAAGGTTTATACAGCTAGGAAGTAGTAGAATTGCGATTTCAACGCATATCTGTTTGAATCTGATGTCAGTGCCCTTAACCACTGCTCTGCTGCCTCTTCATTGTGCTCTTACAGCTTAAACTCCTGTTTATTGCTAGCATTAGGAAGGTTATTACTTTCTGTTAAGTTTAATCAGTTAACTTAATTAAATTCACTTAGTATTTCTTATAGTCTTACATTTGATTCACTTAACTTTTCTGGGAATGCAGTCCTTATTTGTAACTAAACGTAATTTTGCTTTATCCTTTCCAGATTTTATACCTTGTGTTGGTTCACTTACCAGCTGCATTGGCTAGAGCTTGTGAACATTGTGATTACAATGAGCATCTTGTCTTGTTCATAATTTAATGCCTCTAATGTTTCACAAAATGCTTACATAATTGGAGTGGGTATAATGTTTTACCACTGAGCATGAAGCCAGCCTTTTGGTTTTCCTTAAAATCAAATGTAAAAGAGATCAGCACTTCCCTGGTGACGCACTGTTTAACAATCTGCCTGCCAGTGCACAGGAACAGGTTCGATCCCTAGTCCGGGAAGATCCGACATGTTGCAGAGCAACTAAGCCCATGCACCACAACTACTGAGCCTGCGCTCTAGAGCCCGTGAGCCACAACTACTGAGCCCTCATGACACAACTACTGAAGCCCACACGCTCTAGGGCCCACGTGCTGCAACTACCAAGCCTGTGTGCGGCAACTACTGAGCCTGTGTACGGCAACTACTGAAGGCTGTGCACCGCAACTACCTAGAGCAAGCCACCACAATTAGAAGCCCACACACCACAACGAAGAGTAGCCCCCACATGCCACAACTAGAGGAAGCCCGCACGCAGCAAGAAAGACCCAACGCAGCCAAAAAAAAAACAAAAGGCAAGCTCACTGAAAAAAAATAAAAGAGATCAATTTACTTGTTTTATTAAGAATTTTTTGGGCTTCCCTGGTGGCGCAGTGGTTGAGAGTCCGCCTCCGATGCAGGGGACACGGGTTCGTGCCCCGGTCAGGGAAGATCCCACGTGCCGCGGAGCGGCTGGGCCCGTGAGCCATGGCCACTGAGCCTGCGCGTCCGGAGCCTGTGCTCCGCAACGGGAGAGGCCAAGACAGTAAGAGGCCCGCGTACCGCAAAAAAAAAAAAAAAAAAGGAATTTTTTAAAATTCTATTTTAACATGTGAGGACCAGATTTTAAAGTGTTAATTGTTGCCATGTCATAACTGCTCAAAATTAAAAATCATTCAATTAGTTCTATCTACTTATACTGTATTACAATTTTTTAAAAAAAAATTATTTATTTTTTGGCTGCATTGGGTCTTAGTTGTGGCATGCAGGATCTTCGTTGAGGTGTGCAGGCTTCTCTTTAGTTGTGGTGTGCGGGCTCCAGAGCACATGGGCTCTGTAGGTGTGGCACGCAGGCATTCTAGTTGTGGCGCTTGGGCTTAGTTTCCCCACAGCATGTGGGATCTTAGTTCCCCGAGCAGGGATCGAACTGGTGTCCCCTGCATTGCAAGATGGATTCTTAACCACTGGACCACCAGGGAAGTCCCTGTATTTCAATTTTAATCTCTGGTAGTCTTTAAACTTCTTACATCTTTGGTAAATTCTTTTTTTTTTTTCTTTTCTTTTTTTTTGCGGTACGCGGGCCTCTCACTGTTGTGGCCTCTCCCATTGCGGAGCACAGGCTCTGGATGCGCAGGCTCAGCCGCTCCGCAGCATATGGGATCTTCCCAGACTGGGGCACGAACCCGTGTCCCCTGCATCGGCAGGCGGATTCTCAACCACTGCGCCACCAGGGAAGCCCTAAATTCATTTTTATACATTTAAAAATATGTTTATTTTACTTTATAATTTGCTGACGTACATATGTATACTATTTTTTAAATGTTTAATTTATGTGGGCATAGCATATAATAGGAGCTCAATGAATATATGTTGAATAAGTTAAATTTTATGATTATATGATTAGTGAGGCATCTTGATAGCATATGTTTTGACTAGTGATAGGAAAATGTTATATCAGTTTTATGGAGGGAAAAAAATCCAGAAAATATATGTTCAGAATTAAAAAGTTGTAGTTTCCTGATTTTTTGTTCATGTGGCTGATTTCTAATCCTACCATTTTCATTCTGATTTGATAGCATCTTGCTGTAGGTACCAGCCTACTTAAAACTGTCAGGTGGGTTTAGGTATTAAACACATACACACACACACACACACACACACACACACACTCACGAGGAATAATTTGTTCATCAGATGTGAAAGAAAGAGGAAATGTGCACATTATAGAAAATTATTCAGCTGCAGAGGTTGAATGGGATATTCATTTAAACGATAACCCTGAATGGCTCTGAGTTTCTCTTATTCTAACTTGTAAATATTGATAAAGAAGGAGCTTGGGTGATTTTCAGGGATTAGATTAATAGCATTAACTCTTCAGTTTTGGCAATAGGATCCAAAAGATTTGTCTTTATCGATAGCTAGAAAATATTGTTGCAAGTCTGATTAATTTTTTTAGTGTAAGGGAATGGAACTTGATATTAAATCTCCAGTTTTTTGGTTGCTGGTGGCCTTAATGTTGGGCCATTTAGCAGTTAGTATGGTATAATAAGTCTTGCCACAGCAGCTGGAATTTATTGTAGCTGTTGCTCTGTGTCCTTACTATAAAGGCCATGATTTCCATGAGGAAATTATAAAAGCAGCCCTCCTTTGGTTTTGATTAAGAAGTATTTTCTGGCAGCATGGGAAAATGCACTATTTGTTTTGTGCTTTATGAACAGAAGACATCCTTTTATAAAAGAAGCCATTTCTTCTTTGAAAAGAAGTCACATGCAGGATGCCTATTTTCATTTATTATTACTGTCTATTAATATCTGTGAATGCCTTTAGTACACATGTTCGCTGAAAAATGCTTATAGGAAATGATATTAAATTAAATGAAATGTGTTGATCTTAAGGTAGATATAGACATTTTCTGTCCAAGACCATATTCCTGTGGTTCTCTATTTCTATAGTTCTCTTAAAAAACGGTTGATGTAAAAAGTTGATCTGTAAAACTCACTAAAAAAGTTCAGTGCTGTCTATATTGTCATTGGGTTTTAATGCCCGATAGGGAAGAGTAAATACTACTTCTTAAATATCGACCAACACTTTCATGCCTAATTATTTAACATCCTTAGACATTCTAACTTAAAGTTACTTTTCTCTGATTCCCGCAAATACTTTAAGCAGTTAACAGGCAGATTACCAGTAGAGCAAACAAATCTTTCTAAAACTTCAATAATTCTTAAAAGTTTAATAAATTAAACTTATAAATTTAGTATATTAAATTTTCTTGTCTTTCAAGTATCTTAGTAGATAGAGCATAGAGTATCATAATGTTATAAATATATTAAATAGCACATAAGTATTAATACTGATTGATCTCTATACTTTCCCAGAATTAAGAGATTTATCCACCTAAATGGAAACAATCACTGTCTTAGGCCAGTTAGGGTAATTTGGTTAAAAACTGTAACTGTGGTGCTGATATGAGTAAAGCTATTTAGGTCAAAAACTGTAGAGTAAGAATGGGTTTCTGGGCAAAGAAATTTGAGACTGGTAGAGGCCTAGGTCCATAGTGCGCCTGCCAAGACTGAGCTGGCCATTGCTAGGATGAGTGCTTTTCTTAGGCTACAGTTCATTTCTTGCAGCTGGGACTTACTCAAACTCGTAGGTTTTAATTTTATACAACTCAGTATATTTACCTGAAATGGTGGGGTTTTTTTAATGCTCCACTTCAGGGAAGGAAGATAGTTTTTTTTCCCTTTAAACTTCTGGAGTTAGGGAAGCTTTTTAGGATTGATAATACAGATATTCTAGTGCGTTGTTAGTGGGAGTGTAAATGTGTACATTCTCTTAGAAGAAGATTTGAAAAATATCTGTCAAAACTTAAAATGCCTACCCAAAATTAAAATGTATAAACGCTTTGATCCATCAGTTTCACTTCTTGGAATTTATCCTACAGATAAATCCTGCTTCATCATATCCCACATTTGTGAATTTACAAGATTATTCCTTGTAGCATGTTTGTAGTAGTAAAAGATTACAAGCAACCCAACTTCCCACTTATTGGTGATGAGTTATACCCATATGATAAAATACAGCCTTTCAAATTGAGGGAGGTAGTTTTTAAAAAGTTACTGATACTGCCTGATTTCCAAGGTAAAGTGTTAAGTGAAAAAGCAAGGTGCCAAATCATGTATGTGGTCACGTGAAAATATTAAAAAAAAATACATACTTACATTCTCGTAAATTATTAGAATTCCTGTGAAAGGCTATACCAGAAGCTAATATTGGTGGCTGTGTCTTTGGAGAATTGGGTGGCTAGGGATGATGACAAGAAGATTTACTTGTCGTGATTTACTGTTGTTTCTTTTGAGTTTTATACCATAGTGGTATTATTACCTACCTATCTGAGCAAAACAAACAAATAAAAAACCCAAATTAATATGTGGTACTTGGTTTAAAAAAAAACAAAAACAGATTCATTCTATTTTTCATCTTTACTAACTCCTGGAATCTCTAAGGATGAGACCTCTAATTACATTAAAAAAATTTTTTTATTGTAGTAAACATGTAACATAAAATTTGCCATCTTAACCAGTTTTAAGTATGTAGTTCAGTAGTGCTAAGTATATTCACATTGTTGTGAAACAGATCTCCGTAACTTTTTCATCTTGCAAAACTGAAAACTCTATACCCATTAAAAAACAACTCCCTTTTTTCTCCTATTGCCAGCCCCTGGTAACTACCATTCTACTTTGTTTTCTGTAAATTTGACTACTTTAGGTTGGGACTCCACGCTTTCACTGCTGAGGGCCGGGGTTCAATTCCTGGTCTGAGAACTATAAGATCCTGCAAACCACGTGGTGTGGCCCAAAAAAAAAAGACTTTGACTACTTTACACCTCTTATAAGTGGACTCATACAGTATATGTCTTTCTGTGACTAGTTTATTTTACCTAGCATAATGTCCTCAAGGTTCATCCATGTTAATAGCATGTGATAGGATTTCCTTCCTTTTAGAGACTCCATCGTATATATATATACACCGCAATAATACTACTTTGTGTATATCACATTTTGTTTATCTGCTCATTGGCTCATGGACATTTGGCTTGATCTACCTCTCGGCTTACGTGATTAGTGGTGCTAGCAACATGGGTGTACAAATATTCTTCCAGACCCTGCCTTCAATTCTACTGGATATATGGCCAGAAGTGGGAGTGCTAGATCATATGATAGAATTATTTTTAAATTTTTGAGGAACCTCCACGTTGTTTACCATAGGTGTTGCACCATTTTACAGTTTTACCAACAGTGCACAAGAGTTCCAATTTCTTCACATCCTCATCAACATTGTTACTGTCTGTTTTATTTTTTTTGATAGTAGCTATGATAACAGATGTGAGGTGATCTCAATCGACATTTTTATCAAGCTTTATAATCATTATAATGTACTTCTTGTATACTTAAAAAAGTTTATCTGGTACATTTAACTTAATTATTTCAGTTCAATCATTAAAAATGCAACAAGTGGTCACTTTTCAGAACTATTTATCTGTATGATTTGTTGCTGTAACTTCAGGTGTGTGTTGTATGAGATCCTCAAGGGTTAGTATCCTTCACTCTGCCTCCCCTATTTTTTTCTTCTATTTAACCATGAATGAATCACCCAGGGAACAGACTAGGCTATACTTAATTAACCCCAGTGAATTTTACTATAATTCTTTTCTCTAACATAGTTAAAATTTGAAGATTCTGCATGTTACAAGAATTCCAGTGGTGTATCAGCATTAAAAATATTATATGTTTTAATAAAAAAGAAACTTGTCATTTTTACTTTACAACAGACTATTTGACCACTCTTTATTCTTTTAATTGAAAGTAGTTTTACCTTCATGATCTTGACAGTTTTGTGTTAACTTTTCTCATAAGATGAATTCAGTCATAGAGTACAGTCAAGCAATGTTTAAGCAGGGGATTTTATCCAGAGAACGAAAGTACATGAGCTCCTAGTAAGAAACGGAAAAGGAGTGTAAACTGTCCTTCAGTTTTTTCCTCCTTTTACAAGAAAATTTTAGAGGCATGAGTAGTTGTACAACAAAATTAATAGCTTGTAAAGTATTTTACATTTTGAGTAAATTATCTTGCAGTTTTTTTCTTAACTTGAAATTTCTGAAATTATCACATAAGTGTGTATTCTGTCTTGCAAATGTTTATTCTTTAGAAGTATTTGGTAGTAGTGTTTAGAAGTGTTATTACTCTCATTGTATGAGTGTCCGCCTATGATTACATCATATGCACTAGAAGTCATTTTGAAATAATTACATCATATGTATTAGAAGTCATTCTAAAATAATTTTTGCTAGACATTACGGTGGTTATTATGCAGTTTTACTCCTTTATGACTTGTTATTTGAGTATTGAAGACGGAGCTGCTGCATTTATTATATGTGGTGTGTGAGTTGATGAAGAAGGGTTCTGAGTGGTGGTGTGCCTGGGGAAGGGTGGGGGTATAATCCTTATTGTGAGTTTTGAGAAAAGATAATGAAATCCTTTATTTCCCTTTCCATAGACCTGCATTTCAAAGACTATATTTTAATAAGAATTGGTTGTGCAGCTGCAACCCTGGCAACAGGGCCTGGGAGAGAAGAATTGGGGCAGCCTTCCAGAAATCAAGGCAGACAGTGGTCTCATGTGGAGCTGAGCTAATGAAAATGATAAAAATATAAAGCACTTAGTAGAAATAAGACCAGTACTTTCTTTGGCATAGTGGATGCTGAAATTTTCCATACCATATTTTATTATTTATAAAGTCCGAAAGCTGCCATAAGCTGCTCACTCAATAAAGAGTAGCTACATGATATTTTCCTTTAGTATAAAAATACCATAAATACTCTTGGAAGCTAATGTTTCTGTAAATTACATCTAAAATATAATTGTTGTTGGCTATTTCTTGATGAAGTCTAGACTGAACAAAAACACAAGCTACCGAGTTTGTGAGATTTTTAAAAACAAACTTTTAAGTTTTAATAATTAAAAAATTAAATGCTCATAGTAGTTTTAGTGTAAATTTCTCAGGTTGGTTGGATTTTTTTAGATCCCCTCAAATCATAAAATTTGTTAAACATACTCTCGTTTCAACACTCTGTCAATGGCTATATAATAATAATATTAAACCATTAATTATTACTTGGTTGTTAGATATTTAGGTTGTGTCTGGGGTTTTCCCTCTTACCATAATAAGTATTGCAGTAAAACATTTTTGCGCATATAGGTATTTTGTTTTCTTCTGGATTACTCAGGATTACTTTTGATTTCCAAAAGTGATACTACTGCATTACATGTAAAAATTTTGAAAACTTTCTAAAAGTACTATCAATTTACACAGTATTCTTAATATTTCTAGGAATGAGGTTTTTTTCTTATATGTTTCGCTCTTGGAACACTTAAATCTTGATTTCTTCCCTCTGTAATTCTGGGAAGTTTATTCTCATTATTTCTTAATATGTTTATTTTTTCTTGAAATGTTTTATTTTTTCCCCTCTTCTTTTTATACTCAGTATTTCCATTTGATTCTTTTCCACAGTTTCTTGTTGTGAGTTTGTAGTACTAATATCTCCCCTTGGTCCCTAGGTGTTCATTCTTGGATCATCTAATTCACTAATTCTGTATCAGATGGCATGGGTTGTTTGATGTGTTGCCTGTCTTTTATAGTAGTTTTGTGCTCCAGATGTTTCTTTATTTTAGCTAGTGAGCTAATGATTCTTTGAGAGGGGGTATTAATCCACTTAGTCTAATAATGTGGATTAGGGAATGGCCAACAGCCAGATCTTAGTTTGTGTTGGTCCAGGTGAGTTTAAGAGAGGGAGGGCTTGAGTCTCAGGTCAGACAGCTCCCTGGCACTGAATTGCTGTTATGTTCTTCTGTTGGATTCTACTGCATCAGGCAGCTTCTGATCAGGGTTTGTTTTTTGAAACTCTTAGAAATAAGTAATACTAATTTTAAGAGGTAGTTTCCTTGTATTATAATTTACCACCAGCTCTGTAGGTTTATTTTGAGGGGAGAAGGACTGGTAAGAGTAAATAACCACAGGGTAGTCAGTTTGTACCTGTTTTCATGAACTTTCCCCTCCCAGGCCTTTTGTGCTGTCCTGATTTTATCCTGCTGACAAAGATCTGAGCTGTTCTAATTTCTGATAAAGGGGCAGTCAAGGGAAAGATAAGGGCAGACTAAAAAAAGCATTTAGGCAATCTGTCTTTTGACTCCTGCTGCCCTTTGCTCCTGAATGAAGGTTACCAATGTCTATTCACACAAATTCAGTGCAGGTTTATCCCCATCAGTTTTTGTTTGTTTCTTTTTGTTGTTCCTGGAATCCAGACTTACTTCTTTTTTCTTCAGGGCTTTATTTTGGAGGATGGGACCAGTAGCCCATGATAGTTTATCACTTGATAGGAATTAGGTGACCTCATTTGAGCCAATAGAGTTACACAAAGATTTTCATTAAAACACATGAAAATCTTTAATCGAAAAGTGTATGCATACAAATTATGTGAAAACAAACTACCTAAAACCTTAGTGGTTTAAAATGACAACTATTTTATTAAATCTCTCAATTTTTTTTTTTTTTTTGCTGTACGCGGGCCTCCCACTGTTGTGGCCTCTCCCATTGCGGAGCACAGGCTCCGGATGCGCAGGCTAAGCGGCCATGGCTCACGGGCCCAGCCGCTATGCGGCATGTGGGATCTTCCCAGACCCGGGCACAAACTCGTGTCCCCTGCATCGGCAGGCGAACTCTCAACCACTGCGCCACCTGGGAAGCCCCGGTACAGGGTTTTTTGTCACCTCATCAGTTCCAGATCATGACTTCAGCTTCATTCTTTTGGTTAAAGAAGTCATCAAAGGTCATCTGAATTTAAGGTAGAGGATTTCTTTCTCATTTGGAGGAATAACAAAGAATTTGTGGCCATCTTTACTAGACCACGTAAGGTTATTAGAATTTTGTGCTGCTGGTTGTTGCTTTTAGGAGTATTATCATTAGAGGTTTGGCTCAGGAAATCTTGCCCTTATCTTCTCCCATCTCAAGGGGATTTTCTAGACTAGAGGAAATCACATAGTTCTTTTTCAATTCATTCTTATAATGCTCTTACCTAGAGCAGTGGTTCTTGTATACCCCAATCTCCAGGAGTATTTGACACATCATTTTGACAGGAGACACTTCTGGTTGTCACAGCTGGTGGGGAGGGATGCTACTGGCATTTACTTGATAGCGGCTAGAGATGTTGCTAAATATCCTACAGTGCACAGGACAGTATCCGTCCCCCCCCCCCCCCCCCCCCAAAATTACCTGGCCCAAAAAGGCAGTAGTGTGGAGGTAGAGAAACCAGCCCTTCCTTACAGTAATCCTGCAATGTTGGTATAATCCTTATAAGAGAAAACTTTAATTCAGAAAGGTTATAGACTAATGCCACTTAGCTAATAAATGGTAGAATCTTGTTTTAATTCATTTTTTTCTTTCTTTTTTATTTTTGCAAATACGGGGACAAGTTACCATGTTAAGTGCTATAAGAGATATAATAATTTGGATGGAGTCTGCCTTGATGGAGCTTACAAGAATCAGTATGTCATAAATAATTGTAATTTAAGGTAGCATTGAACTAGACCTTAAAAAAAGAATATAGAGAAAATGGTCTGCCGTTAAGTTATTAATATGTCTGAGCTGTGGTTTCTTTATTTCCAAAGTAAGGATAATGCTTACCTCTTAGGATTGTAGAAATCAGATAGTATTTGTCAAAGTATGTAGAGTAATATGTGACTAGTGCTCAATTTTTTTTTTCCCTTATCAGGGGTTTACAATTTAGTTGAACCTTTCTTTATAATTTAGGGAAATTTTCTGTCATCACTGATTTTTTTTTTATATAAAACAAAAATAGACTGGAAAAATCCAAAATATTGAATTTCTCATGTGACCTGCTATGATTTAAGCTTATGCACCAGAAATAGTCCATGTTCTTTTATTTTTTAAAAAATTATAGTTGATTGACGATCTTTTTTTTTTTGGCTGAGCTGCACAGCTTGTGGGATCTTAGTTCCCCAACGAGGGATTAAACCTGGGCCATGGCAGTGAAAGCCCGGAATCATATCCAGTAGGGCACCAGGGAACTCCCTCTTAATTAACAATATTATGTTAGTTTCAGGTGTACAAAATAGTGATTCAGTATTTTTATAGCTTATACTTCATTTAAAGTTATTACGAAATAAAGTTGTATTTCCCTGTGCTGTACAGTATATCCTTGTTGCTTGTCTAGTTCACGTTCTTTGTTGAGTGGTTAGTATTTTCTGCTTCTGTTAGTAGTTTCATCATCATAACATCATTATTAAAATTTTCCATTATTACAAGCTTTCCTTTGAATATGAAAATGAAGATCCTGTTTTAAACTGTATTTAAAAACTTTTTTCCGGGCTTCCCTGGTGGCACAGTGGTTGAGAGTCCGCCTGCCAATGCAGGGGACACCGGTTTGTGCCCCGGTCTGGGAAGATCCCACATGCCGCGGAGCGGCTGGGCCCGTGAGCCATGGCCGCTGAGCCTGCACGTCCGGAGCGTGTGCTCCGCAACGGGAGAGGCCACAACAGTGAGAGGCCTGCGTACCGCAAAACAAAAAAAACAAAACAAAAAAAAAAACCAAAACTTTTTTGCCCCATTATTGTTTAAGGTTGTTATTTTATAAGGTGATTCAGAAAGGTTTGAATATTTAAAAAATCTGTTATTTAGTTACCTACATTATACCTAAACAAGTAGTCACATTTGTATTAAGGAACAACCATAGTTATTTCTGTAATGCTCGGTAGGTACCTCCTGTGTAATACAGCACATGGCTATCTTATGGTCTGATTCATCTCAGGCGTTTTATAGGTGGCACACAATCTTGGATGGTTGAAATGGTAGCCAGGTTGAATGCCTTCAGCTCCTCAAGTCTGTAAGGAATATGTGGTCCCAACTCTAGTTTTCTTTTTACATATCCCCGCTAAAAATAGTGTGGTGTAATAGTTGTGATTTGGGTGGCTACTATTTCAGAGGCAGTCCAAATTTTGGAACATAATGGCCTGTCTAGCATGGTGATGGGTATTCATTAAAGAGCGTCTGAACTGTGTGATAGAAGTGAGGCACAGCCCCAGCCCGTTGGAAGATGAAGTTGTGGAGACTTACACAGTTGTAGGAAAAAATGTTCCATCAGCATGTCCAAATAGGAGATTTTTGTCACTGTATTTTTCTCTGTAAAGAATTATTGAAAACCCAACGTGTGATACAGCACAAAAATACTTTTTGGTGAATTCCTCATATGTTCAGTTGCATTCTATTTGCTTTCATTGCCACATATGCAGGCATTCTGGTGATTCACTTTTCCTCTTAAATAGAGCTTAGTCTTCTCATTGAACCGTGAGCAACCTACAGTTATCATCTATATAACTGAGATTTTTGTTTGTTTGTTTGTTTTTGCGGTACGTGGGCCTCTCACTGCGGTGGCCTCTCCTGTTGCGGAGCCCAGGCTCCGGACGCGCAGGCTCAGCGGCCATGGCTCACGGGCGCAGCCGCTCCGTGGCATGTGGGATCTTCCCGGACCGGGGCACGAACCCGTGTCCCCTGCATCGGCAGGCAGACTCTCAACCACTGCGCCACCAGGGAAGCCCCTGAGATTTTTAAAAATCTTATCTGACTCCATCAGGGGCTGAAACATACGGGAATAGTAAGATTTCTACATCAGGACCTTAGTGAATATGCCCCAACTGTGGACTACTTGGATACGTAGCTCTCCTTGTCAGAGTCCTGGGACTTAACTGAATGAAATCCGAAAGTGAATTACCTCTTGAAGTAGAAGGTGACGCTGCATTTTGGTGCTTATTACATATTTATATTTAGCCTAGTTAGTGAGTAAAAATTTTTTTAAAGCGTTCAGTTTTGTTTGAACCACTCTCTCGATCATTGTCATATTCACAGGGGCTAGTACATAGTGATTGCTCAACAATATCTGTCAAATACATGCATGTGTACAGTTGACCCTTGAACATCATGGGTTTGAATAGCTTGGGTCCACTTATATGTGGATATTTTTTCCCAGTAAATATGTCCTACACGATCCATGGCTGACTGTAAATGTGGAACTATGTATACAGAGGGCCGACTCTAAGGTTATACCTGGATATTCTACCATAGGAAGGGTCTCTACCCCCTAACCCGCTGCACTGTTCAGTGGTCAGCTGTATATAATACATGTATCCATGTATGGTGAAATCCTGCATTCAGATATATGCTGAAGTTTGTTTCTGTTATCCAGCTAAGAGGTAGCATCAGAAAGGATTATCGATTTCCTGATTTAATTTGAGGAAAGAAATACCAAAAAGGAAGCTAAATGTATGTGTACTTTTAAATTTCCTAACTGATACACTGCACTTAAAGTTTATTATAGCAATAGAAGACTCTTTTTCAATAGCTAAGACACAAGTATTATATATTTTCTTTGTGTTGAGGTGTTGTGTTGTCCCCAAGTTGAACTTATTTGACTATTACCTTTGAGATTAGCATACTATAAGATAACCTATTTAAAAACATTCCTATATTGATGTTTACATGTAAATTGTTAACACTTTTTATAGAAATACATTAAATTTCATTCTGGAGCTGGAAGATAAAAGATGATAGAGCAGTATTTTTTCCTTACATTATTTTCTCTAAGCAACCAAAAAAACTAAACCACCAACTGGAATCCCACGTAGATATATTTTTAACTTTTTCTTCAACAGTTGTCACAGCACTAACTGGTCCATAGTCAAGTCTGTGAATGCTTTCAGGGCCTTTCAAGTCTTTTTTATATAATCTGGATACTCTGTATTGGTTCATTTAAATTCTAAGTCAATTTTTAAAATTTCAGTTAAAAATACATCTTATTCTTTAAAAGTTTATGTGTGGGCTAAGCAAGGAGAATCGCAGATTTATTTAAATAAGTTTTTCAGGATATTTTGAAGATCATTTAAAATATGAAACTACCTCATTTTATTCTATTTTTAAATTTTTTAATAGATCTTTATTGGAGTATAATTACTTCACGATACCATGTTAGTTTCTGTTGCACAACAAAGCGAATCAGCCATATGCATACATACGTCCCCATATCCCCTCCCTCTTGAGCCTCCCACCCCTCCTCCCTATCCCACCCCTCTAGGTCATCGGCAAAGCACTGAACCGATCTCCCTTTGCTATGCTGCTGCTTCCCACCAGCCAACTATTTTACATTCAGTAGTGTATATATGTCGGATGTTACTCTCGCTTCTCCCCAGCTTCGCCCTCCCACCCCATGTCATCAAGTCCATTCTCTATGTCTACCTCTTTATCTCTGCCCTGCAGGTAGGTTCGTCAGTACCATTTGTTTTTGTTTGTTTTTTTTAGATTCCATATACGTGTGTTAGCATACGGTATTTGTTTTTCTTTTACTGACTTACTTCACTCTGTATGACAGACTCTAGGTCCGTCTACCTCACTACAAATAACTCAGTTTCGTTTCTTATTATGGCTGAGTAATATTCCATTGTATGTATGTGCCACATCTTCTTTATCCATTCATCTGTCGATGGACATTTAGGTTAGTTCCATGTCCTGGCTATTGTAAATAGTGCTGCAGTGAACATTGTAGTGCATGTCTCCTTTTGAATTACGGTTTGCTCAGGATATATGCCCAGTAGTGGGATTGCTGGGTCATATGGTAGTTCTATTTTTAGTTTTTTAAGGAACCTCCATACTGTTTTCCATAGTGGTTGTATCAATTTACATTCCCACCAGCAGTGCAGGAGGGTTCCCTTTTCGCCACACGCTCTCTAGCATTTATTGTTTCTAGCGTTTTTGATAATGGCCATTCTGAGTGGTGTGAGGGGATACCTCATTGTGGTTTTGATTTGCATTTAGTGATGTTGAGCATCTTTTCATGTGCCTCTTGGCCATCTGTATGTCTTCCTTGGTGAAATGTCTATTTAGGTCTTCTGCCCATTTTTTAACTGGATTGTTTGTTTTTTTGATATTGAGCTCCATGAGCTGTTTGTATATTTTAGAGATTAATCCTTTGTCTGTTGTTTCATTGGCAAGTATTTTCTCCCATTCTGAGGCTTGTCTTTTTGTCTTGTTTATGGTTTCCTTTGCTGTCAGAAGCTTTAAAGTTTAAGTCCCATTTGTTTATTTTTGTTTTTATTTCTGTTACTCTAGGAGGTGGGTCAAAAAAGATCTTGCTGTGGTTTATGTCAAGGAGTGCTTTTCTTATGTTTTCCTCTAAAAGTTTTATAGTGTCTGGTCTTACATTTAAGTCTTTAATCCATTTGGAGTTTACTTTTGTGTATGGTGTTAGGGAGTGTTCTAATTTCATTCTTTCACATGTAGCTGTCCAGTTTTCCCAGCAGCACTTATTGAAGAGGCTGTCTTTCTCCATTGTATGTTCTTGCCTCCTTTGTCGCACATTAGGTGCCCGTATGTGTTGGGTTTATCTCTGTGCATTGTATCCTGAACCATTGATTTATATTTCTTTTTTTGTGCCAGTACCATACTGTCTTGATTACTGTAGCTTTGTGGTATAATAGTTTGAAGTCAGGGAGGCTGATTCCTCCAACTCCATTTTTCTTTCTCAAGATTGTTTTGGCTATTCAGAGTCTTTTGTGTTTCCATATGAGTTGTAAGATATTTTATTCTAATTCTGTGAAGAATGCCACTGGTAGTTTGATAGGGATTGCATTGAATCTGTAGATTGCTTTAGGTAGTATAGTCATTTTTACAATATTGATTCTTCCAATCCAAGAACATGGTATATTTCTCCATCTGTTTGTGTTATCTTTGATTTCTTTCATCAGTGTTTATAGTTTTCTGAGTACAAGTTTTTCGCCTCCTTAGGCAGGTTTATTCCTAGGTATTTTATTCTTTTTGTTGCAGTGGTAAGTGGGAGTGTTTCCTTAATATCTCTTTCTGATTTTTCATTGTTGGTGTATAGGAATGCCAGAGATTTCAGTGTATTAATTTTGTATCCTGAAACCTTACCAAATTCATTGATTAGTTCTCGTGGTTTTCTGGTGGCATCTTTAGGATAGTATCATGTCACTGGCAAATAGTGACAGTTTTACTTCTTCTTTTCCAATTTGTATTCCTTTTATTTCTTTTTATTCTCTGCTGTGGCTAGAACTTCCAAAACTATGTTGAATAAGAGTGGCGAGAGTGGACATCCTTGTCTTCTTCCTGATCCTACTAGAAATGCTTTCAGTTTTTCACCATTGAGTGTGCCCATTTTCTGGAGAGTTTTTATCATAAATGGATGTTGAATTTTGTCAAAAGCTTTTCCTGCATCTATTGAGATGATCATATGGTTTTTATTCCTTAATTTGTTAATGTTGTGTATCACATTGATTGATTTGTGTATATGTATATTGAAGAATCGTTGCATCCCTCGGGTAAATCCCACTTGATCATGGTGTATGACCCTTTTAATGTGTTGTTAGATTCTGTTTGCTAGTATTTTGTTCAGGATTTTTGCTTCTGTGTTCAGCAGTGATATTGGTCTATAATTTTCTTTTTTTGTGATATCTTTTTCTGGTTTTGGTATCAGGGTGATGGTGGCTTTGTAGAATGAATTTGGGAGTGTTTCTCCCTCTGCAGATTTTTGGAAGAGTTGAGAAGGATTGGTGTTAGCTCTTTTCTAAATGTTTTATAGAATTCACCTGTGAAGCCAACTGGTCTTGGACTGTTGTTTGTTGGAAGATTTTTTTTTCCCACACACACTGTATTTTATTTTTACAAGAGATAAATAAAATGACACCAAGCATTGTAAACGGCTGACCACAACAAAAGCAACAATGATCGCAATTACCAAACACGGAACACACTCATACTATGTCATAATATTGACATTCAGTCCAGTAATCCTCTACTGTAACAGGTCCTTTACTTTGCAGTGAAAATTGATTTGTATATTTTTGCCTCTGAGTCGTTGTGGGGGTTTTTGTTTTTTTATTCAAAGAGAAAGTCACCAAGATTATAATCATCCTCATCAGTTGACTCAGTCCCATGTAATTAATTTTTTTTCATCTTGATCTTTTGTTAGCACTTTTATGAATTCATCAGTTTTCCATTAGAGTTCTGAAAATGCTTATTCATTCAGTTCAGCAGTATGGTCAGTTACCAGAAACCTGTACTTGTCAGAGTCTTTTCCATGAATTCCTTGACGATGGAACGCTTTTATAGGAACATTTTTGCAAAAACATCACAGTACACCCAGAACTGTCTGTAAATGACAAATGACTTAAAAATGACCACGGTTAAAGATTTGATGAAAGTTCATAATAATGCAGTTGACAAGGAAATTTAGTTATTTCTGAGATATACATTTTAAAGTAATGACTAGAATTATGACTTAGAACATTATACCAGAACATGTAAGATTTTTAGAAATTTCCTGTAATGTCTGAAACGTTTATATTAACATATTTCCATACAACTAACCCAAAGAAAGTTTAGTATTAGTTGTTTTTTTATACTGCAGGTTCTTATTAGTCATCAGTTTTATACACATCAATGTATACATGTCAATCCCAGTCGCCCAATTCACACCACCATCTCCACCCCACCGTGGTTTCCCCCCTTGGTGTCCATACGTTTGTTCTCTACATCTGTGTCTCAACTTCTGCCCTGCAGACCGGTTCATCTGTACCATTTTTCTAGGTTCCACATACATGCGTTAATATACGATATTTGATTTTCTCTTACTTCACTCTGTATGACAGTCTCTGGATCCATCCACGTCTCAACAAATGACTCAGTTTTGTTCCTTTTTATGACTGAGTAGTATTCCATTGTATATATGTACCACAACTTCTTTATCCATTCGTGTGTCGATGGGCATTTAGGTTGCTTCCATGATCTGGCTATTGTAAATACTGCTGCAATGAATGTTGGGGTGCATGTGTCTTTTTGAATTACGGTTTTCTCTGGGTATATGCCCAGTAGTGGGATTGCTAGATCATATGGTAATTCTATTTTTAGTTTTTTAAGGAACCTCCATAGTGGCTGTAACAATTTACATATCCACCAACAGTGCATGAGGGTTGCCTCTCCTCCACAGCCTCTCCAGCATTTGTTGTTTGTCGATTTTCTGATGATGCCCATTCTAACTGGTGTGAGGTGATACCTCATTGTACTTTTGACTTGCATTTCTCTAATAATTAGTGAGGTTGAGCAGCTTTTCATGTGCTTCTTGGCCATCTGTATGTCTTCTTTGGAGAAATGTCTATTTAGGTCTTCTGCCCAATTTTGGATTGGGTTGTTTTTTTCTTTCATATTGACCTGGATGGGCTGTTTACATATGTTGGAGATTAATCCTTTGTCCGTTGATGCCTTTGCAAATATTTTCTCCCATTCTGAGGGTTGTCTTTTCGTCTTGTTTATGGTTTCCTTTGCTGTGCAAAAGCTTTGAAGTTTCATTAGGTCCCATTTGTTTATTTTTGTTTTTATTTCCGTTACTCTAGGAGGTGGATCAAAAAAGATCTTGCTGTGATTTATGTAAGAGTGTTCTTCCAGTGTTTTCCTCTAAGAGTTTTATAGTGTCCGGTCTTACATTTAAGCCTCTAATCCATTTTGAGTTTATTTTTGTGTATGGTTTTAGCGAGTGTTCTAATTTCATTCTTTCACATGTAGCTGTGTCCAGTTTTCCCAGCGCCACTTATTGAAGAGACTGTCTTTTCTCCATTGTATATCTTTGCATCCTTTGTCCTAGATTAGTTGACCATAGGTGCGTGGGTTTATCTCTGGGCTTTCTATCTTGTTCCATTGATCTATGTTTCTGTTTTTGTGCCAGTATCATATTGTCTTGATTACTGTAGCTCTGTAATATAGTCTGAAGTCAGGGAGTCTGATTCCTCCAGCTCCGTTTTCTTCCCCCAAGACTGCATTGGCTATTCGGGGTCTTTTGTGTATCCATACAAATTTTAAGATTTTTTGTTCTAGTTCTGTAAAAAAATGCCATTGGTAATTTGCTAGGGATTGCATTGAATCTGTAGATTGCTTTGGGTAGTATAGTCATTTCCACAATATTGATTCTTCTAATCCAAGAACATGGTATATCTCTTCATTTGTTGGTATCATCTTTAATGTTTTTCATCAGTGTCTTATAGTTTTCTGCATACAGGTCTTTTGTTTACCTAGGTAGGTTTATTCCTAGGTATTTTATTCTTTTGTTGCAGTGGTAAATGGGAGTGTTTCCATAATTTCTCTTTCTGATTTTTCATCATTAGTGTATAGGAATGCAGGAGATTTCTGTGCATTAATTTTGTATCCTGCAACTTTACCAAATTCATTGATTAGCTCTAGTAGTTTTCTGGTGGCATTTTTAGGATTTTCTATGTATAGTATCATTTCATGTGCAAACAGTGACAGTTTTACTTCTTCTTTTCCAGTTTGTATTCCTTTTATTTCTTTTTCTTCTCTGATTGCCGTGGCTAGGACTTCCAAAACAATGTTGAATAACAATGGTGAGCGTGGACATCCTTGTCTTGTTCCTGATCTGAGAGGAAAGATTTCAGTTTTTCACCATTGAGGACAATGTTTGCTGTGGGTTTGTCGTATATGGCCTTTATTATGTTGAGGTAGGTTCCCTCGGGATAGGTCTGATTTGCCATTTTCAATAGCTTTTTATTATGTATCGATTTTAAAAAATCTTTGTGTTTGTATTAATTTTTGAATAACAGTAAAGACTTGTTTACATATAAGAAAACATTTTACAGTATGGTTTTATTCACAGAACTGCACGTAGTGGGATAGACTTTGAGTATGTGTTGCTTGGTAAACATTGCATGGTGGTGCCACCCACCAAGAAAGGTAACGCAGACACAGATATGTGAATTTAGTGTTAAAAATAATGTGTTTAAATGAACAAGGAGACCACATGAGATGTTCATTAGCAGGTGGGTGTAAATATCTACCTAGAAGCGGGAGAAAAGTTCAGAGTATTAAGATAGCTTTCAATCCATGAACTAATAAATTGAGAATCTACTATGTGTCACAAAATTGTTATTTCTAACTCTACATAGCTAACAAAGGGTTTAAGGAGAGTGGATGAAGACATGGAAAAGGGAGAAAGAAAAAGGGAGAGAGAGAAACTGGAAAAAAGAAAGGAAAGTAGCAGGAAAGGAAAAGGAGGATTTATTGTTAAAGAGAGGAAGCATGGTATTCAGTCTCATACAGGGGGGAGAAGTGTGGGCATTAGAGAAGGGGACAGTAGTTTTCTCATGTTATTACTTTGCTCTGTGTTGCAAACTCTTTCAGGTTTGAGCCAATATAAGAATCTCTCCCCTACATATGTATATGTTTGGCATTAAGTACTTGAGTTTTTAATTAAGGCGAAAAGATAGATGTTAGAAAGAAAAAGCCTGAGTAGACTGAAAATGTTACCTAACTATACCCATAAAATATTAATGTCCAAGTTAATTTATAAAGTAAACCTAAATGAAACTATGTGGGATGATAGGTTTATAATCCTGGGATAAGTAAAAGAGATCCCCCGTCCATGATGAAAATTTGTCCAAAGTAAGATAAACCACCTAATCTGTGATGGAAATCGATGTTTGACTACATAAGTCTTTAAAGCTTTCATATGGGAAGTTCCCTGGCAGTCTCGTGTTTAGGACTTGGCGCTTTCACTGCCGTAGCCCCAGGTTCCATCCCTGGTCGGGGAACTGAGATCCCGCAAGCCACGCAGCACAGCCAAAAGAAAAGCTTTCATATGAAAGCTGTAAACAAAGTTAAAAAACAAAAACGATGGAACAAAACACATAGAAAACCTGTACACTTAGAACTACAGACTATTGGATGTGCCATGTTAATGGGTTAGATACTCTATTGTTAAAATGTAAATCTCCAAATAATTGTCAAAATAAATGCAATCCTAATCAGATTCGGAGGAGGCTTTTTTTTGTAGAAACTGACAAACTGATTCTCAAATGCATATGGAAATGCAAAGCATCTAGACAATCCAAAGTAACCTTGGAAAAGAATAATTTGGAAGACTTATCACTACCTGACTTCAAGTCTTAGTATAAAAGTATAGCAGTCAAGGGACTTCCCTGGTGGTCCAGTGGTTAAGAATCTGCCTTCCAGTGTAGGAGATGCGGGTTTGATCCCTTGTCTGGGAACTAAGATCCCACATGCTGTGCGGGGCAGCTAAGCCCGCACGCCGCAACTACTGAACCTGCACGCTCTGGAGCCCGTGCGCCACAACTAGAGAGAAGCCTGCATGCCACAACGAAGAGCCTGTGCACCCCAATGAAAGATCCCGTATGCTGCAACGAAGATCCCCGCATGCCACAACTAAGACCCAACACAGCCAAAAAAAAAAGTAAAATAGTAATAATAAAAAAAGTATATCAGTCAAGACAGTCTGGTTCTAGTATAGGCATAAACCAGTGTAATAATCAGCCCAGAAATGGACACAAACCTACAGTTATATGATTTTCAGTGAAAAGTGCCAAATCAAGTCAATAGGCAAAGAGATAGCCTTCAGCAGATGAGCTGGAACAATGGGCTATATCCATGTAAAAAAGGAATCTTTGACCTTTACTTTATACCACCAGAAATAACTAAAAATTGATATAGACTGAAAAGTAAAAACTAAAAGTTTTAGAAGAAAAAATAATACAAGGAAAGCTATTTTGGGGGGATATGCAGAAATTTCTTAGAACACAAAACACAAATCATAGAAGATGAAATAGATAAACTAGATTTTGTTAAATTAAAAAACTTAAACTCTTTTTGAAAGATGCTGTTTTTTAAAATATTTATTTATTTGGCTGTGTCGGGTCTAGTTGCTGCATGAAGGATCTTCGTTGAGGCATGTGGGATCTTTTGTTCCAGTGCACGGGCATCTTTCTAGTTGTGGCACGCAGGTTTTCTCTCTAGTTGTGACGCGCAGGCTCCAGGGAGTGTGGGCTCTGTAGTTTGTGGGCTCTGTAGTTGTAGTGCGTGGGCTTAGTTGCCCCACGGCATGTGGGGTCTTAGTTCCCTGACCAGGGATCGAACCCACGTCCCCTTCATTGAAAGGTGGATTCTCTACCACTGGACCACCAGGGAAGTCCCGAAAGGTGCTATTTTTTTTAAAAATGGAAAGACAAAGACCAGGAAAAAATCTTCACAATACACTTATCAGACAGAGGGCTTGATCTAGAATATGTAAAGAGCACAACTGAATAAGGCAACTAAATTAAAAAATGGGCAAAAGATCTGAATATACCTAACCAAAGAAGATAATATGAATGGCTAGCAAGCACATGAAAAGACTAAATACCATTAGTTATCAGGAAAGTACAAATTAAAACCACAGCAAGGTAGTACTTTATACCCACTAGAATGACTAAAAATAACAAGATTGACGATACAAAGTGTTGGTAGGATGTTGAACAACTGGAACTCTCATACTTTGCTGCTACAAATGCAAAATGGTACAACTGATTTGGAAAACTGGTACACAGTTTCTTATAAAGTTAAAATTATACTTAAAATATGACTCAGCAATTCTTTCTAAATATTTACTCAGGAGAAATGAAAATTTCTGTTTACATGGATATTTGTATACACTAATTCATAGCAGCATTATTTTTAACAGCCAAAAACTGGAAATACTAAATATGAAGTTAAATTGTGCTGTGTCTACACAATGGAAATCTATGTGAATTAGCTAATAGAAGCATCATGGTAAATCTCAAAAACGTGCTGAATTAAAAAAGCCAGATATTAAAGAAAGTACCATGTGATTACATTAATACGAAACTGTGGGAAAGACTAACCTATAAGCAGTCATTCTAAGAAAAAAAACTAACCCTCTTATTTTTAGTAGTTACATGCACCCCTGTCTGTGCCTTTTATAACTGAGTTCAGGGAACAGTGGCTTGACTGAACTTTGATTAGCCACAGAAAAGTAGGTCTGTGATAAGTATGTAGTTTGAAAGCTCTTTTCAGAATGGGTTGGTTTTTGTGTTTTTGTTTTTTCTTTCCCAATAGGGTCTTGTACCACAAGTCAATATCAAAGAATGATTTTAACTAGATTGGGACAGATTTAATGCTGGTGCAGCTATAAATAAGCTTTACTGAGAATTCAGACTTGGTCATTGATTAGTAATTTTTGCATTTCTGGTGGAAATCTCTTTGGCATCTGGTAGAACTTCAGACCTCATCACCCCTTTCGCCACTCAAACCTCCCAAATTTTACCAGTTCCTTCAAAGTCTCTAGCAAAGTGTGTTCATTTTTACTTGACATTGTATTTTGCATTTCCATCACTCTATTACAAACAACTTGAAATTGTTAGTATTTGCTTCTTTTACTTATGTATTATTTAAATTGTTATTATTTAAAGATATAATATATAAAAAATTGCATAGACCATAAATGTACTATTTAATACAAAATTATAAAGCAAGTACCTGTGTAACTACCACTTAAGTCAAGAGGTAGAATATTGTCAGTGTTCCAGAAGCTCTTATGCATCTCTTCCTAATTCTTAATTCCTACCCTCAGCCCTAACCACTTTCCTGACTTCTGTTATAATTTTCTTGCTTTACTTTCATGCTTCTATATGCATCTCTAAACAAAATAGTTTAGTTGAACTTGTTTTTGAAATTCGCATAAAGGAAATCATTCCATGTATATTGTTTTGTGCCTTCTTTCCCTCAATAACATGGCACTGAGAATTGTCCAGTGTGTTGGATGATACTACCATTCATTTTCATTTTGTATAGTGTTCTTTTGTACGAATGGAGCACCATTTTTTTTCAGTTTAAAATGCTATCTGTTTATTCTTTTTTTTATATATATATTTATTTATTTGGTTGTGCCGGGTCTTAGTTGGGGCATGTGTGTTCCTTAGTTGTGGCCTGCGAACTCTTAGTTGCAACATGCATGTGGGATCTAGTTCCCTGACCAGGGAACCCCTGCATTGGGAGTGCAGAGTCTTAACCACTGCACCACCAGGGAAGTCCCTATTCGTTTATTCTTTTTTTAAAAAATTTTTTTAATAGAAGTATGGTTGATTTATAATGTGTTAATTTCTGCTGTATAGCAAAGTGACTCAGTTACAGATATATACATTCTTTTTCATATTCTTTTCCATTATGGCTTATCATAGGATATTGAATATAGTTCTCTGTGCTGTACATTAGGACCTTGTTGTTTATCCATTCTATATGTAATAGTTTGCATCTACTAACCCCAAACTCCCAGTTCATCCCTCTCGCACCCCCCACCCCCTTGGCAACCACAGTCTATTCTCTGTGTCCATGATTCTGTTTCTGTTTCATAGGTAAGTTCATTTGTGTCATATGTTAGATTCCACATATAAATGATATCATATGGTATTTGTCTTGCTCTTTTTTTTAAAAAAAATTATTTAGTTATTTATTTATGGCTGTGTTGGGTCTTCGTTTCTGTGCGAGGGCTTTCTCTAGTTGCGGCGAGCGGGGCCCACTCTTCATCGCGGTATGCGGACCTCTCACTGTCGTGGCCTTCTCTTGTTGCGGAGCACAGGCTCCAGATGCGCAGGCTCAGTAGCTGTGGAGCATGGGCTTAGTTGCTCCGCGGCATGTGGGATCTTCCCAGACCAGGGCTCGAACCCTGTCCCCTGCATTGGCAGGCAGATTCTCAACCACTGCGCCACCAGGGAAGCCCCTGTCTTGCTCTTTCTGACTTCACTTAGCATAATAATCTTTAGTTGCATCCATGTTGTTGCAGATGGCATTATTTTGTTCTTTTTTATGGCTGAGTAGTATTCCATTGTATATATATACCACATCTACTTTATCCATTCATTTGTTGATGGACATTTAGGTTGTTTCCAAGTGTTGGCTATTGTAAATAGTGCTGCTGTGAACATAGGGGTGCATGTATCTTTTTGAATTATAGTTTTGTCTGGGTATATGCCCAGGAGTGGGATTGCTGGATCATATGGTAATTGTATTTTTAGTTTTCTGAGGACCCTCCATACTGTTTTCCATAGCGGCTGTACCAGTTTACATTCCCACCCACAGTATAGGAGGGTTCCCTTTTCTCCACACCCTCTCCAGCATTTGTTCTTTATAAACTTTTTAGTTCTTTGTAGACCATTCTGACCGGTGTGAGGTGGTACCTCATTGTAGTTTTGATTTGCATTTCTCTAATAATGAGCGATGTTGAGCATCTTTTCATGTGCTTATTGACCACCTGTATTTCTTCTTTGGAGAAATGTCTCTTTAGGTCTTCTGCCCATTTTTCAATTGGGTTGTTTGATTTTTTTTTCGTTGTTGAGTTGTATGAGCTGTTTGTATATTTTGGCAATTAAGCCCTTGTGGGTTGCAGTGTTTGCAAATATTTTCTCCCATTCCGTAGATTGTCTCTCAGTTCATTTAAAAAAATTTTTATTCTTTTTTTTTTTTTGAATAGACTTTTAGGCTGTTTCCTAAAAATTTACAGCTATTACAAATTAATTATTTTTACTACTTCATTCTGCTATTAGCTATTTTAATTTTGATAACAAATAAAAGAGCATCTTGTATCAATATAGCTCTTTATGATATATGCAGTGCCCTTATGTACATCGTAGTTTAGCCCTCATTTCAGACCTGTGACATTGGCAGTGAAGCATTCCATTTTTTATAGCTAATGATAGAGCTTGTCACTTGCCCAAGTTAACATTGCTAAAAATTAGTGTAGTACTAACAACTGCCACACATCTCTTATATCAAAGTCTAAATTCTAAACATCTGATTCTGTTTCACACAAACTGAGCATGCTCAATACCTCAACTGAGTTAAAGCATTCCACGTTAAAAAAAAAAAAGGGAAGAAATTGTTTGTCTTAAAAGGTATGCCTCATTGCCTTGTTTTTCAAATCATGGCTTTATTGTTGTTTCTTTGGAAGTTGACCTAAACAGTTTTATTAATTTGTGGGTACGATGTTGGGACATAAATTTTTCATATTGTCAGCAGCGAAACTGTTCCCACAAGTATAAAGCTTATATCTGTAGCATTTGTAGGTGTGGAAAGTGAGGAGGTGGGGAGGGGACGGAGGAGGTTATATTTTTGACCAGAGAATACTACTACACTTTTTTACTCATGCCAATCTCTTTAAAAGTCAAGAGACTGAACTTTTAATGCAGGGAATCTCTGCCAGTCACTAAGTGGCCTGACAGTTCACTTAAGCTTTTCTAAAATCTTATGTCTAATGAAACTATGAGTTCGTGAAATACTCTCTGGTGCTGTAGCCCAGTTTGACCCTTCATTTATGTGTGGAATGTGCTGAGCTGTGTTTAGAGCCAAGTTTAGTTGTTGATGTTGTCGCAAAGTGACTCTTCTTTTGTTATCTTAAGATTTTTTTTTTTAAGGTTTTCAAAATGGACATGATTTAAGCAACTTTGAGCTCAAGAAGTGAAAGTACCTGTTAATATATTTATTATTAGTGGTAATGTTGAAATTTTTTGTGACAGATTCAATACTTCTCTACAAGGTGTTTATGTATAAATGTGTTTTAAGTATATATACATTTGAAAAAAATTCTAAAAAGGAATTTTGTTTAGAAAAGCAAGAAAATGGAAAAAGTGTATTGGTATAATATTCCAAGGCATGTTTGAAACATTTTTAGATTTATATGTTTACTTAACAAATAAAAACCTGTGGAGTTGCAAACATCCCCTTGGTTTGAAAATGTATTTCATCATATCTGTTATCTAGGCCATTATTCTTAAGTATCCTTTCTGTCTAATCTCCAAAAATAGAAGCACAAATTATTGTACTTTAAACAGTCATTCTTCAACTAAATATTAAGAAAGAGGAAATATTGTGAATGTCATTTTCAAAGTAGTACATGGGAATGGGAAAATGTATATTTTGAAATTTGCAAAATAAGGAACAGCTTTACTCTAAATAGGAAGGAAATCTGAATTTGCAAAAATGTTGATTGTAAATACGGAAGTCATCTATTACTTTTAAGTGTTAAACAAAAGGAATGTATACTCAGTTAAAAATAGAAGAAAATAAAACACCTTACAATGTAAAATTAGTATTTGAAGGTGGTTTCTGGCAAAGGTAAATTACAAATAAAAAGGAAATTGTGTAGTTCTATATGTAGATGAGAAAATATGATGGAATAAATCAAATAATAGATTTTAAACCCTCAGATTTCAAATCCAGTAGATTTGAAACAGAGTAATTCATGTTTGTATGTGCTACATCAGCAGTGATGAGCATAAGGAATTTTCAGTTTCAAACAAAGGCATATTTGTTTTCATAAAATTGGTTAAAAGAGATTTCACAATGATATTTTAATGGCCATGGTCTTTGATTCAGGGAGGAATTAAGCTTGTTGAGTAAATAGCCCTGAAATAATATTCATGATGTTGTGAATTTAACCCTTTGCCCTTACATTCTCGCTAAGGAAGTAAATGAAACATACAATTCTTTTGAGCTTATAAACCTTCATAGTATTTACCCACTTTATTGGACAGAGCCAATTGCAAGACTGCTACTTCTTTGTTTAGGAGTTTGGGTCACATAAGGAAATGTTCACCTCTCCTTGAAAATAAGCATTCCAGGTTCTGAATTTTACTGTGGCAAGAATGTACATTTTCTTCCTTCTTATCTTTCTCTTTGAACATATGTTTAGATCTTAACATGTCATTGTCCTCTAGTATGTTGGAGGACATGTCCTCTGGACTGTGTAGAATAAGGGTCCTAAATTCATGCCTTATTACCCATATTTGTGACATTGAACATATATGCATTAATCTTCATTGAAGATCTTCTATACAAATATAAAAATAACTGTCATTTATGTCTTACAAGGTTTAGAGTCATGGCTTTGGGGAAAGCTTTTACAGTCATAAAATAGAATGCTCTATGAAGGCAAGGATTACTCTCTCGTTTCAACTGCTATATTCCTAATACCTGACACTGAGAAAGTACTCAAATATTTTTTTATTGAATGAATATCAATTTATTAAAATCTTGATTTTTTTCAATGTTTACTTTTTGGGGAAATAGTCTTAATTTTATCACAGATTTAAGAAATAAAAGCTTCTAAGGGTAAGATAAGTAAAGTAACTTCTTTTCTTTTCTTCTTTTTTTCTAGACTACCTGTTAAGGTCCTGAGTCAAGACAACAATTTTTATACCTTTCCTGGTGGTTCAGAAACGAGTCCCTGTAGAATCAAAAGCAAAGAAAGGAAACAATCTGACCTTTTGTTTGTTAGATTGACTATATAAGATACTTGACTTCCAGGAACAAAAACACAGAGAAGTAATAAAGTTATTATTTTGGCATCTTTGGACATCTATCATATTGAGAAGCCTGCTTTGTGAAGCTTCCTGAATTGAGATTTGGAAACTTCATTGGTGCTCATTTATAACTTGGACTGTAAGCATGAGTGAATTCTGGTTGTGTTTCAACTGCTGTATTGCAGAACAGCCTCAACCTGTAAGTATGAAGTAATACATGTACAGATTGGGTGGGGTGCTTATTAAACATAATGCTGGTTCTCAAGTTGAGAATTAGGACCCCAGCAATGATTGCAGGGCAGTTCTAAGGCCTGTCAGTGGAATTCTGAACATCTGGTTAAAGAAAGGAGAAAAAAAAAAGTAAATGTGTTTTGAGTAAATGCCATGTATGAGGAACTGTGCTAGATCATTGTATATGATTGAGAAGGTTACGCTCTTCTACCAAGTAGACCAGCTTCTGGAGGAGCCATGAGAGGAAAGGGAGACAATCTGAGATAGAACAGCCAAGTCGGCTTTGTAAATCAGTGGTGGAAGATGTCATAGCTAGGTTGCCTCACATCCTTCTTGATTTACCATCTCATTTTCCTCACAGCAGCTCTCTGAGGAAGATACCATTATCCTTATTTTTCAGTTGAAATAGGTTCAGTTTTTTGCGCAAAGTCATATGGATAGTAAGTAGTCTTGGCTGACTTCTTGGTACCTGCCCCACTTTTATCCCTTCTAACCTGTGCACATTTTATTACCTCTACAGAAATTCTGCCATCCACGTCCAATTTTCTCTTCATCCTTTAAGATGCCTAGATCTAATGTCAACGCTATGAAATCTTTGCCAGCTTTCCCCTGACTTAGATAATACCTCGTGTATTTCCACCAGCTCTTTTAGTTCATTTTTCTATGGTAGGATGGAACTTCTTGCATAGTAACTTAACTGTTCTATAGTGTTTCCCACCATGTCAGCTGTTTACAGGACTGTAGTGAATTCTTTACCTACTTACTGTTGTGCATTGGCATGCTGGTGGACTTTTTTCCCCCCAGCTTTATTGAGTTATAATTGGTATACCAAAAAATTGCACATAATTAATGTATACAAACTGGTGAGTTTGGACATACATATACACTCGTTGTCATCACCACAATTAAGGTAATAATCTTCTAAGGTATCCTCAAAAACAATGCATATTGATTTACAACCTCCCCCTTTTCTAGTCATATTACATACTTTCCCCATATAGTGTTTCCCCACATGGTACTGATGTTTTGTAATGCTCTTTGTCTCTGAAATGTGTTATTTTAATTAGACACCTATGCCCAGTTGTCATGTATTAATACTCTGGTATTTCCACAGTGAGCCAGGTACTGATGAAATAACAGAGAGCAAAACAGTTTCTGCTTCGTGGCTCTCATTCTAGTGGAGGAGATATTTAGTGAATAAATAGGTGTCTGTGATACCAGGTGATGGTAACTGCTCTAAGGAAAAAGAAAGTAGAAAAAAGAGGAGGAGAAATGGGGATATTAAGAGTGTACAGGAAACGCCTCTCTGATGAAGTGATATTTAAGCTAAGGTTTAAGGCAGTAAGGCACATGCTTATGTAGAAGGACTTGTGAGTACAAGAGTTCTGGAAGTGCAAGGGTTGTATGTGTACGAGGAATGTCAAAGAGGGCAGAGTGGCTGTGAGCCAGGGCTGCAGTGGTGGGAAGTGAGGTCAGAGATAGTTAAGGGCCGGGTCATGTATGGCCTTCCAGGCTGGGGAGAGACTGATTTTTACACTTTGTGAAATAGGAAATCATTGAATGGTTTTGTTCTTTCAAGTGAAGAACATATCCGTTTCTCAGTAGTTTGAATGTTTAATGTTACTGTATGCCCAGATGGAGAGTTAGCACTGCCTGACCAGACTGCATCCTGTAGGCCAGTGAGTTACCTTCTCCTTCCTGTACTCCCAGCCAGTGAGTCCTCCTCAGCAGTCTGCAATCATGTGTGTAGTGTGTTCTGCAATAAGATTCATTTCCTACAGTGACTTTTCTTCATTTTTGTTGTTGTTCTGATGTGCAGTTCTAATCCATAATAGTAGGGGTGTGTGTCTTTAGGTGATGATGTGGTAACTGCCATATAAAAAAAACAAAGGAAGGGCACTGTGCTCCATATTTTAGAGAGTCTAAGGTTTCTTCGAGGGAAATGGGGGAAGAATTGGAAGGGGATGGAATGGGTCAGTAGACAGGGGTTGCTAGAAGACCTTAGACCTTAGACATGAAAAGCATGAAAGCTGTTATTGCAGCCTGAGAGTATGAACCAACAGTTCTATGAAAGGTGGCTAGAGGAAACTCTAGGTGAGGGCATTCTATAATTTCAGGGGATTTATGTCAAACAAGAGTGTTTGCTCAAGTGTGGTGCATTTCCACCAGTACTATGCGATAAGGACCTCAGATGGCATAGATTCATGTAGAACTTCCTTTTTTAGGAATCACATTTCCACACACCCTAAATGAGGTGTGAGTATGATAGATACGTTGTCATTTTTCCTTTTTCTGGAAACGTAAATGTGCATGCTCTTGATTTGTTTAATTACACAGAAAATCACATTATGTAACCACAATCATCTCAAAACATTTAGTAGATGAATTTATGTAATAGAAATGGGAAATTACACTTACCAGTGGAAAAATGAAAAATATCCCTACTTTGTAGAAAGGCAGTGTAGAGGACTGATTCAAATGTCTTAACTGTATTGCTAAACCTAGAAATTACCAAGATTATCTTAATCACTGGAACTGCCTGTCCTGCCTCAGGAGTGGCTACTGGATTTCTTCATAGAGACAATAAGCTGCTTATACCTGAGGAGAAAGTTTCAATTTGTATACATGAGCTTGAAGACAAACTAGAAAGGCTCTTGGCATAAGGATTTTGGTGTTCCTACCCTGTTTTGTGCTGATAGCACAGTCGGGAAGTGCTGGTAAGTTAGTGTCCATAGCATTCTGGATGAGTTCAAGCTGGGAGAGGGGGTGAGATGGTAGTAGAAAGTCATTTATCTTCAGAAACTAGAATGCTTTTGTACGTTTGTAAATGTCAGAGAGGAAATGGTTTTCTTTAATGCTTTTATTAAATTGATCTTTATTCAGTTTAGATTGGAGTTTTTTAATATATACGTCAAAGTAAAACAAGCTATTTCTTAGCAAGCCATGTGGTGGCTGCCATTTATAGTTACTTAAAAAGTGACATCAGCAAAAATAATAATTCAAAAGTAGACAGTTGTATACTGAACCTCATACACTCAGCTTCAACAATATCAGTTCTTATCTGATGTTGTTCATCTCAGTGCATCTACTTTGCTCTTTTCTGTATTATTTTGAAGCCAAATTCCAAGCATTATTTCACTTTATACATAAATATGGCAGTATTTATCTCTAAGAGATGATTCATATTTAACATAACCACAATACCATTATCATACCAAAAAAGTACTTTAAAAGTTTGTTTTATATATAAATATATAATAATAAATAGTTATGAAACATATTATGAAGCACATATTACCCAAGTTAAGACATGGAGCATTGCCAACACCCCAGAAGCCCCCTAGCGTTCTTTTCATTTACATCCCTGCTCCAACACCTGGAGGAGCCACTGCCCTGCTTTTTTTTATGGTGATCACTTCCTTATTGTGTTTTTTATGATTTTACCATTTGTATATGCCCTGAGCAGTATAGGTTAATTTACCTGTTTTAACTTTGAGTGGAATTCCAGTGGATATAATTGTGTTTTCTTCTTTAATTCATTGCTAAATTTATAAGATTAATCTGTATTGAAGCAGGTAACTGAACTTCATTTCCACTTTTCTTGAACGTTTTGTTGTATGACTACACCATGTACATCCATATAGTCCTTTTGAAATTCTGAGTTGTTCACAGTATGGGACTGCTACGAATGACGCTCTTTCATGCCTTTGTGTATGTGTTGCCCGGTGAACACGTGCTTGAGGTTCTCTAGGGTATATACCTAGGAGTGAAATTATTGGTTCTGAAGTCTAAGGACATTAGTTAGCTTTTACCATGCAAGACAACATTGTTTTAAATTTGGTGTTATCAATTTGTGTTCCTACCAGCATGATGTTTTCCGACTCAGTTTTTATCAGTCCGAGAGGAAATGTTTACCCTTGCATTATCTTGCATTTTAATTTAATGAGAGTGAAAAGTAACCTGATTTTTTTAAACTTCTAGGTTGTGAGCTTCAGGATTGTACGCAAATCAGAGATTTCTTGAAATAAAATTCTCCAATTCAGCTCCTCCACACTTTTGTTCATCAGCGCATTCCGTTTGTATTATACCATAAGACGAGTTCTTTGAGAGTACGGAAAAACACATTTAGATAAATTGAAGTCCATGAAGTTAAAGACATTATACTATAGCAGCTTTCATTCTTGTATTTAGTTTCAAGTATGATGAAGCATTAATCTAATTCAGTGCTTTTTGTTTACTCTGTTTCTAGTAACTATTACAGAAATAAATGCATTCAGAAGCCACCAGGCATCTGTGTCATCCTATACACAAAATATTAGTAGGACTTAATTTAAGAAAAGATGAAAAGTAAAAATAGAAGGTCTAGTATTTTCCTTTCACATTCCAGCAGATCATTTTGAACACCCCCCAGGTGAGCATTTCCCACATTGGAGACCATTGAATACAGAACAAGTCAGAGCATGGAGCTCTAGAGTTGAGAAACAGGATTATCTTATCTTCACTGTGATAAAAATAATTATCACTGGAAAAAAAAGGGAAAGAAATGCAGGGAAAATTGTTTTTGATGAACAGGAAGAGAAAAAGACATTGTGGTCAAATAGTTTTTAAAAATATATATTTATATGGCAGATAAGTCCTAATTTAATTTTTTTCTATATGCTCATAAGAAAATACTATCTATATCTTCATAAAGAAAATGTTCTTTATTTATGAGGTCATGTGTTAAGTAGCCAGTGTGAGCTCCTATTAACTGACAGCTTACATGAATCCTGAAACATTTCTTAAAAGAGCTATTGTTTTCAAGTCATCTCACCTACGCATCTGGGAGATTGTCATGTTTATTTAGAAAACACTTTCTTCATTTACATGTTCTGTTATTTGTGTAAATGATGTGAAAGTCTGCATCTTTTCATAAGGCATTGAATTCTTAAAATGGCTAAAATTAAGGTGCTTCTGAAATACCAATAGCATGAACCTTTGCATTGTTTTGTTTTACTGATTCTTGGGTTTTATAAACATAGAAACAGCAAGGATACAGAGGATTAAGCCTTTATTTGTCCAGAGTTAGTGGTTTGGGTCCTGATTCTCACATGGCCTTGGTATATACAAATAGGAGGGAAAGTTAAGGATCTCAATTTTATTATTTTAAAAATCAAAGGGCAAAAGAAAGAAAGGAAATCAGTACCAGGCAGGTAAAGTCTAGTTAATAAACTGTTCACGGTTGTAGAAGAATAAAATGTTTATGTAAACTTGATGTAATCTGTGATTAAAGGGCAGTTAGAATTTAGATAATTTCTGGGGCCTAATACTATAATAGTATTTTAATAATTATGAAGTCAATACTATATAAGACATTTTTAGAAGCACTTCAGAATCTGTTCATCTGTGATATAAACACATGATAAAAACCATTCTGTTCTTCCATCTTTCTCTGCCTTAAACATGTTTATAATGGGTAGAAAATATTACAGATCAATTTTGTTAGCTCGCATATGCAAGACAGATTCTAAGATCTCAGCTCTATCTCCTTTAAGTACTGAGTAAAGGTTGGTCTCTTATCACCTCTGTACATAGTAAAAACTCGTCTAATTTTTTAGATATTTCTAGTGCTCATGTTCCAATTACTTTTGTAGATTGACCTTTTAGTTCCTTGAAGAGCTATTTTTTATGCTTATACTCCTCTGTTTTAGCAGGTGAGACATCATTTGTTCCTTTTCGTTTTGGTTTGTCATTTGTTAGCTGTTTTCATTTGTGAATTGAAAATAATTTTCATACAATCATAAAATTATAGTTTTAAAGGCATCTAAGCAAACATCTAGTCAGATGCATCACTCACA
This sequence comes from Monodon monoceros, assembly GCF_005190385.1. Taxonomy (NCBI): domain Eukaryota; kingdom Metazoa; phylum Chordata; class Mammalia; order Artiodactyla; family Monodontidae; genus Monodon; species Monodon monoceros. The sequence continues at coordinate 109,053,561 of NW_021703768.1, forward strand.
CACAAATTTGGAAACTATTAAGTGAACTAGTAAACTAAGTTAAACCTAGTGAGTTAATGGCAAAGCCTTGGCATTTTAAGACTAGTTTTCTCTAGTATGTGTTTCAATAAATTTTACCCAAATGGACATGTATACACACATTGGATATGCAATTGAATTATAAGACTCTGCAAAAATACATCACTAGTTTTGATAAGTTATGGTGAAACCAGCAGTGTTTCAACATTTTAAAAGGTTCTTGGGAATTCCCTGGTGGTCCAGTGGTTAGAACTTGGCGCCTTCACTGCTCAGGGAGCTAAGATCCTACAAGCTGCGAGACACAGCCAAATTAAAAAAAAAAAAATTCTTGCCAGTAAATGTTAATTATTATCTGCCATTTTTACAGATCTTAGTTTGAATGCTTTCATACATATTAACTTAATGATGCTTTCATACATATTAACTTAATGATATAAGTGCCTGCCATTCTAACACACACACACACACACACACACACATCACTCTTTTTTGTGGTTTTGATTTTGTTTTATTTGTTCTTGGAGTGTCTACCTGAGTGTCTACCTGAGTAGCAGTTGGGTGATGTCCTCACTGGAGTCTTAACATGCACAAATCCTTCTGCATGTCTCCGTTATGCACATATGCATGGATTCAAAAATCATTAAGATACTGGAAATAGTATTAGCTGTCAGTCATGCATATAGGATAAACAGAATCTCCCATGCATTAAATAAAGGAGTTACTAGATGTCATTTCTCACTGACCTTAAGAATAGATAAAGTATGTATAAGCTGATTCACTTTGTTATAAAGCAGAAACTAGCACACCATTGTAAAGCAATTATACTCCAATAAAGATGTTAAAAAAAAAAAGCAGATATAGTTACTAAGAAACATAAGACAAAGTGTGCTTTCAGTAGTGCTTAGCTGTCAGAAATTGATCTCATTTTTATGAGCCCCAAAGTTATGGGTAGTTATGAAAAACCAAACAAGTTTTTCCCTTTTTTCTACCCTCTTCATAGGAGATCTGGTTTTCTGTGAGCTTAAGAGTTGTTCAAATAAGGGTTTGAATTGCAATCCCAGTGCTTACTTACTGTGTGACCTTGAGCAGATAGGAATACTGTGTGACCTCTGCAAATAGGAATAATGACACCTATCTAATAGGCTTAAATATATTAAAGTAGATAATAAAGTATATTAAATAAGGTAATTTATGTTAAGCGCTTAGCATAGTGCCTGGCATGCAGTAAGCGCTCTTATGAATGTTTAGTTGACAAATTGCAGTTTCCTCTCATTTTATTTTATTTATTTATTTTTTGCGGTACGCGGGCCTCTCACGGCTGTGGCCTCTTCCGCTGCGGAGCACAGGCTCCAGACACGCAGGCTCAGTGGCCATGGCTCACGGGCCCAGCTGCTCCACGGCATGTGGGATCTTTCTGGACCGGGGCACGAATCCGTGTCCCCTGCATCGGCAGGCGGACTCCCAACCACTGCGCCACCAGGGAAGCCCTCCTCTCATTTTAAATAACGGTTGATTTTATTTTGTTTTGTTGTGTTTTAAATCTCTGTTGGTTATTTTCAAGCACATTCTATTTGAAATGAACTGGACCTTTAAAGCTTGAAAAATTGGTCTCTTACCAGAAGTATTTTGGTTTGGTTTGGTTTTCAATTACCAGGAAGAGAGATCCAGGTGTGTAACATAGAGAGGATGTTGGACTGAGCACACACGTACGGTCTCCTCTCTCCTGAAACCCCACTTTGCATGACATTAAAGGAGTTTAAAAAACAAAAAGGGGTAAAACCCACAAAGGAAAAGAATGCAGACAAAACATAAGCATGGATGAAAGATAATAAAACACAGATGATAGATTTGGAATTTGCAGAACATAGCCACACCCAGTTGCCTGCACAGGGGGATACTGACCAGAAGCAAACCAGAGTCTTAACTGCCTTGCTCTTGGAAGGCCTGCAACTAGGCTTGAACTGCTCAGGCTGGCCTGCAGCAGATCGTTCCCTAGAGGACTGACCGGCTCTGCAGAGACCTGGTGATTTCTGTGGTTGTGGGCTCCCCAAGGAAAAAGCCAGTTCCACCATCTTCTCACCTGTCCTTGAACCCACCGTTCAGCATGCCTGACCCATGTGTACTAAGCCTCATTTGGGCGGTCGGTGATAATCAGGCATGAGGAAAGCTAAAAGAACTTAACCGAATGAAAGAACTCAGAGGAAATAGATGATACAGGGAATAGAAAAGAACTAAAATAAAGCAATAAAAACTGTGCATATTCCTCAGATGATTAAGATATTGGACCCATTAAATAAGAACAGTGTGCCTACACGGGAATGGGGACAGAAAGAACAAATTGAGAAGAAACAGTGTTTGGAAATGATATAGCTGAGATAAAGAGGTCCAATGGAAGGGCTGGAAGATAAAGAAATCTGTAAACAAAGTAAAACAAAGAAATAGAGAGTAAAAACAAAGTAAAACAGAGAGATGGAAAGTAGAAGGGAAAAGCTAAGAAAATTAGATGATCAATCCTGAAGGTTCAAAATCTGCCTAATTAGTTTCACAAAGTAGAAGAAAGGGGCATTGGCGGAGAATAAATTATCAAAGTGTTTGCCAAAAAGTTTGGGGGTTTTGTAACTTCTTACAGAAAAACCCAAACAAACTTTTTGGACAACCCAATAATAATACAGAAACATTTCCCTGAACTAAAAAACAGCGTAAGTGTTTTGGTTGAAGGCCAGTTGAATGAAAAATACCCATTCCATTTAGTGACATTTCAGACTATATGGATTAGTTGTTTAGCTTTAACCAGTTGTACTGCAAGAAATTTGTGGATGGTATTGCAACAATTAATGTTAGTTTCATAGGAAGTTAAGCAAACAAAAAGAAGCAATTCAACACAAACATAGTACAAGAAAAATTGTAGAACATTGCTTGGCTTGATTGTGAACAATATTTACAAAAAGTTAATACAAGCATTCGATTTTTCTCTTTCTATTTTATGTATTAAGTGTTTGGGGGAATTACATAACTTTTTTTGAAACACAAAGGTATTTATTTTAGAATAACTGTATATATGGTGGTGTAAAGGAAAGACAGTGGACAAGGGAGACTCCCAGACCTGCTTTAGTTAGCTGTGGGATCTTGGCAAGTAATATGCTTTCCCTAGGTACATTAGTGTCCTGTGGCTGTCAGTGACAGATTATCCAAGTTTAGTGGCTTAAACAACACAAATTTATTGTCTTTAGTTCCAGAGGTGAGAAGTCCAATTTAGGTCTCACTGCAATAATATCAGTGGTAGACCATTGTATTATACCACATTTTCTTTGTTCAGTATACAGTGATTTCCTGAAGTTAGCTCTACTATACACACACATATGCATGTATATACAGGGTACAGAAACAATCTCAAGTGGCCGTGTGGTAGCAGAAATCTCTAGTGTAAAGGGTTTAACGTACAAAAGCATTGAAAAATATATCATTAGTACTTAGAGAAGCTATTTCAGGTTGTTAGTTTTAAGCCTATTTTGTATTTCAGTTTTCATACTTGCAATGTGTGACTTAAACAAGATACTAACCTTAAATAGAAAGAGAAAAGGAAATCCCTATGTTCGCTTCAGGTTTCTCACTGAGAGAGGAGAACGTCTAGTTCCTTCAGTTCTGCATTTAGCAATTTTGCCCTTGAAAAGATCACTATAAACTTGCTTAGAGATTCCTTATAAAAAACAAATGTTGGGGCCTCCTGTGAACTTCTCATCTGTTACCAACTTTGAAACTTATACTAAGTGGGAAAAGGCTCCTTACCTACTAAACTCTAAAGGGCAAAGTAAAGACAGTACTGCACTTAGGATTGAATTTTAAGTGTGTTACCAGTAACCCACCTATTTATAAATATTTCCAGTATGAAATGCCTTGCCTTTCTGTACTTTGACTTAGATCGAAGTCCCTGCTTGTAACTCTACTTGGGTGTTTGGATTTCTCTGTGGTGATGTGGCTCTCATCTTTTATAGAATTGCCTCCTTATATAAGCCTTTTAACCTGAGGGCCACTGCTGGCATTCCAGTGAGTGCACCACACTCTAGAAACCAGAGAAGTAGAATTATCGCTTATTGTTCCCAGAGTGTATCTTCATACAGTACAAGTTGGCATACTGAAAACGTTTATTATTTTCTGAAGTTTGACCTAAATATGAGAATTTGGAATCCAAAGTAGGCTACTCAGTTATTGAAGGGCAGATTTTTTTTTTCTTAATCTTTGCAGTCTACTCCTTGTTTCTCTTCCATTTGTCTTACTAATCAAGGATTAATATTAATCTTGACATATTAATCATAGATTTTTAGTTAAGATCTTAGAAACCAGACTTCCATAGGTGGTATTATCAGCTCATATTACTACCCATGGGAAAGCTGGATCTGGCTTCTTAAACATCTGTATCCAGGACCTGGGACACTGTTAAGATTCTCAGCTCTGTCTCTTTCTTGATTCTTTGCACTTTCTGACTAGAGGTGGGTGTTTTTTCCATGATTGACCTCAGCTCCGGGTTCATCATCTCAGTTTAACCACCATGAGGAAGAAAGGACATCTCCCTTAGTCCTTCCCAGGGAAGGATTCTGGGCCCAGTTTGTGTCATGTGCACACCCCGTGGTCAGGGCTGTCGACTACTGTGGTTGGCAACCTATCAAAATCATATGGTTGGGGTCAGGAAGCGGTGATTTCCCCAAAGCAAAGGAAGTGGGTTGCTACTTCTACAACAAAGTATGTAGAAAGAAATGGTGTATGTCCACAATAAAGATTTATGCCTATTTATACAGAAGGATAGAAATAAAATGTCACTTAGCCTGAATATCTATTAACTACTCTGGTAATGTTATATAAAGCTGTTTCACATCCCTTAAGAACAATTTAAAAAGATTACTTGTTGTCGGTCTAGAATATCCTAAGCTACTGTTTAGGTGTTAAAAAAAAAAGTTAATCCAAATCAGTAAAAATAAATTGAAAACTAAGGATATGTGAATTACACAAACAGTTTTACCTTTTGGGAAATGATAAGTTTTGAATGTCAGAAACTTGAATCTCTTTAGCAAATGCTGAAGTAAACATTGATAGAATAACCAAAGTGAAAAAAATGAAAGGAGGCTAAAGACTTAATGCTAGTTATATACACCTTTAGCAGAATTCCAGTGAAGCTAGAGTCTATAAGCAGTTAGCTTCAGTTATCTTTTGACTTTTGTGCCATAGTAAGTAAACTTTGTATAAAGATAATGAGCAAAAGGTAGAGGCCTCCTGTATTATGCAGTTTATTCATATGGTTTTCATCCTACCCCCCAAATTATAAGTGCTGTGTATCATTTTGAGCACTGTATCATAACTCATTAAATATTAACAGGTCATAAAATCCTCTGTGAATCATTTTTGTATAAAGTCATGGTAATAATATCTTTTTCCCACAGTTACCTTATTATGTGTAATGGTTTTTTTTAAAGTTTTGTTGTTCTATTAATGTTTTGCTTACTATTTGTAGAGTATAAGATAATGTAATTTATATAATATTACCTCCAAAGTTGGTCAGACTCAGCAGTAAAGGAGTTCATGGACACAGATAGGAGATAGTGAATTTAGTAGCTCAAATCATCACTGATATCTGTGAATAGATATGACCTCTTTGTAATCATCCTGGTATGCTTAGGATTTATCCAGTCATTATTGGAATAAAACCATGACTCACACTTGTGATTTGTTATCTTGAATAGAAATCTTGGTAGAGCCCAGAGGTAAGGAATGAAAATGGTGAGAAGTAGATCATATGAGGGAATGATGGACCTGAAATTTATTTCACTACCTCCATTCTATAAGTAGGAGTAGGTTTTCCCTCCCACCTCAGTTTTATTGAGATATAGTTAACATATAGCATTGTGTTAGTTTAAGGAGTACAGCATAATGATGTGATAAATGAATATACTGTGAAATGCTTACCACAGTAAGTTTAGTTAACTTATCACCTTATATGGTTAAAATATTTTTTTCTTCTCATGACTTTTAAGATTTACTCTTGGCAGTAATCAAATATACACGACAGTATTGCTAACTGTAGTCACCGTGCTGTACCTTATATCCCCAGAACTTACTTATCTTATAATTGGAAGTATGTACCTTTTGATCCCCTTTACCCATTTCTACCACCTCCACCCCCTATGCCTCACCCCCTGCCTCTGGCTGCCACTAGTCTGTTCTCTGTTTCTGTGAGTTAGGTTTTTTCAGATTTCAGATAAAAGTGAGATGGTATAGTATTTATCTTTTCTTTCTAACTTATTTCACTTAGCATAATGCCCTCAGTGTTGTCACGGATGGCAGTATTTCCATCTTTTTTTTATGGCTGAATAAAATTCCATTGTGTATATATAGATACACACATATCTATCCGTATATGCATATATCTGTCTATATATAGTTATGTGGACACACACATCACATTTTCATTATCTATTCAGCCATTGATGGACACTTAGGTGGTTTCCATGTCTTGGCTATCGTAAATGTGCTGCAAGAACAGGAAGATGCATGTTTCTCTGAGATAGCAATTTCATTTCCTTCGACTGTATACCCAGAAGAGGAATTGCTAGATCATATGGTAGTTCTGTTTTTAATTTTTTGAGGGACCTCTGTACTGTTTTTCATAAAAACTGCACCAATTTATATTCCCACCAGCAGTGCGCAAGGGTTTCCTTTTCTCCACAATTCTCACCAACATTTGCTATCTTTTGTCTTTTTGATAATAGCCATTCTAACAGGTCTGAGGTGGTATCTCATTTTGGTTTTGTTTTACATTTCTCTGCTAATTAGTGATATCGAGTATCTTTTCATGTACTTGTTGGTCATCCGTATGTCATCTTTGGGAAAATATTCAGTTGTGCCCATTTTTAACTGGGTTGGTTTTGTTTTTGCTTTTAACTACTGAGTTGTATAAGTTCTTTATGTATTTTGGATATTAACTCCTTGTCACATATATTATTTGCAAATATTTTCTCCCATTCTGTAGCTGTAGGTTGCCTTTTCACTGCATTAGTTTTCTTTGCTGTGCAAAAAATTTTAATTTCATGTAGTCCAACTTACTGATTTTTGCTTTGCCTTTGCTTTTGGTATCAAATCCAAAAAATCATTGCGAAGAGTGATATCAAGGAGCTTATCCCTGTGTTTTCTTCTAGAGTTTTATGGCTTCAAGTCTTGCATTCAAGTCTTTAATCCATTTTGAATTGATTTTGGGGTATGGTGTAAGATTTTGGTCCAGTTGCATTCTTTTGCATGTGGCTATTCAGTTTTCCCAACACCATTTATTGAAGAGACTATCTTTTCCATTGTTCCATTCCACCATTCAATTTCATTCTTGAATTTCAATTTGCTTATTAGTTCTAACAGTTTTTTGGTGGAGTCTTTAGGATTTTCTATATGTAGTATCATGTCATCTGCAAATAAAGACCATTTTACTTTTTCCTTTCCAGTTTGGATGCCTTTTTTTTTTTTTTTCTTGCCTGATTGCTCTGGCTAGGATTTTCAATATATGGAAAAAAAGTGGTGAGAGTGGCCATGTTTGTCTTGTTTCTGATCTTAGAGGAAAAGCTTTCAGCTTATCACCATTGAGTTCATGTTAGCTGTGGACTTGTTATATTACAGGCATACCTTGGAGATATTGTGGGTCAAGTTACAGACCACCACACTAAAGCAAATATTGCAGTAGAGAGTCAAGTGAATTTTATGGTTTCCCAATATATATAAAAGTATATTAATATTATACTGCAGTCTGTTAAGTGTGCGATAGCATTATGTCTAAGGAAAAATACGTATCTTAATTAAAAAACGTTTTACTGATAAAAAATGCTAACCATCATCTGAGCCTTCAGCAAGTCATGATGTTTTTGCAATAGTCATATCAAAGATCACCATAACAAGTATGATAATAGTGAAAAAATGAAATATTGTGAGAATTACCAAAATATGATACAGAAACACAAAGTGAGCAAATATTGTTGGCAAAATGGTGCCAGTGGATTTGCTCAATGCACAGTTGCCACAAACCTTCAATTTGTAAAAAAACGCAGTATCTGTGGGGTACAATAAAGCAAGGTGCAATGAAATGAGACATATCTGTGCAGTCTTTTTTATGTTGAGGTATGATCTTCCTATACCCACTTTATTGAGGATGTTGTATTTTGCCAAATGCTTTTTCTGCTCCTTTGAGATCACGTGACTTTTATCCTTCATTTTGTTAATGTGGTATACCATCCTTCTATCTCTGTAATAAATCCCACTTGATCATGGTGTATGATCCTTTCATTGTGCTGTTGAATTCAATTTCTTAAGATTTTCTTGAGAATTTTTGCATCTTTGTTCATCAGGATTTTTGGCCTGTAATCTCTTTACTGACCTTGTATGGTTCTGGTATCAGGGTTATGCTGGCCTCGTAAAATGAATTTGGAAGTGTACTCTTTGATTGTTTTGGAAGAATGTGAGAAGGATTGGTATTAATTCTTCTTAAATGTTTGGTAGAATTCACCAGTGAAGCCATGTGGTCCTATAGTTTGTTGAGAGGTTTTTGATCACTGATTCAGTCTCCTTACTTGTTATTGGTCTGTTTAGATTTTCTGTTTCTTCATGGTTTAGTCTTGGTAGGTTTGTATGTTTCTAGGAAGTTGTCTGTTTCTTCTAGGTTGTCCAGTTTTTTGGCATGTAATTGTTCATAGTAGTCTTTATGATACTTTGTATTTCTGTAGTATCAGTTGTAATGTCTCCTCTTTTCTAATTTAATTTGAATTCTCTTTTTTTTGTAAGTCTAAAGGTTTTTCTATTTTATCTTTTAAAAAAGTAGTTCTCTGTTTTGTTAATCTTTTCTATTGTCTTTTAGTTTGTTTTTCATTTATTTCCACTTGGATCTTTGTTATTTTCTTCCTTCTACTAACTTTGGGTTTAGTTCGCTCTTTTTCTAATTCCTTGAGGTAAAAAGTTACATTATTTATTTGAGCTCTTAGTTGTTGTTAACATAGTTGGTTATTGCTATGAACTTCCCTCTTAGTACTGCCTTTGCTGCATCCCATAAGATTGGTATGTAATATATCCATTTTTACTTTTCTCAAAATGTTTTTTGATTTCCCTTGTAATTTCTTCTGTTACCTATTGGTTATTTAGTAGTATGTTTTTAAAGTGGGTTTTCCACTTTCTTTTCTTGTAATTGATTTCTCATTTCATACTATTGTGGTCAGAAAAGATGCTTGATATGACCTCAGTCTTTTTAAATTTATTAAGACTTAAACTGTAGCTTAACATATGATCTGTCCTCCATTTTATTAAGGTCTATTTTTGGAGTTTTATTTTGTTCTTTTGTTTGGAACATGTTCCTCTGTTTCTTCATTTTTCTGGGCTCTCTGTGCTGGTTTCTGTGCATTATATAAAACAGCCACCTCTGCCAGGTGTGACATACTGGTCACGTGTAGGAGTTGAACCTTATCATTCAGCCTGGCCCAAGGTCTTGGTTGTCTCTCAAACCTTGTGATTGTCCAAAGCCACCTCTTTGTCGTTGAGGATGTGCCTAAACCTATCAGTGTCCAAAGGGGAGGATCTCAGTCAGCACCTAGATGCAGGCTGACTGGAAGTCAGACCCTCAGGCAGCATCTTTCAAACTATGCAAGTAGACCGCTTTCACGGAAATTCTGGGAGCTAGGTATTTCTGTCTGTTCCCTCTGCACTGAGCCGTTGGGGGGATAGCTAGTTAAGAACTGGTTGATTATTTTTGTGCTGTGGGACCTGTGACCTGAAGCCCTGCTGGCCACCAAAGCCAGGCAATCAAAAAGTGTCACCCCTGGGAGGCAGCTGCAAAAGCAGTACTCTGGGTAACCTGGAATGGGCAAGAGGAAAAACATGGAGATGGTGCCCAGTGGCCTCCTTTCTGGGCAGTATCTTAGTCTATCTCTGTGTGTGTGCTAAATTAGAAGCTTGACCCTCAGGTAGTAGCTTTTAAAATATGCAAATAGACCTCTTCCAGGGAAAGACTAGGGGAGATAGGCATGTCTGACTACTGTCTGTGCACCGAGCTCTGGGGTGATAGCTGGTTGAGAAGTATTTCTTTGTTTGCTACAGTGAATAGGCTCTTCTTTTTGATGAAAACTATTGATTAAAAAACATTCTTTGGTGGCTTGTTTGTAGAGTTGTTTGTTCTTAATGAGAAAAACCATTCAGCCTAATGGCTCTCTAAATAATTTAAAAACACACACAAAAATTGTAAAATATCATTCAGGGAGTTCAAGAGATTAACAAATGTGAATATAAGGTAGGAACGTGAGCAATAGTCAAGAGATTCCAAGTGAGAGTTTGCCAGAGTTTCTTGGATTTGAAGGGAATATTAAAATATCACACACTGCTTTTCAAGGTATTATCAAATGCGTTCCTGTATTTAAAGTGATTGGAAATATGCCTGGCATGTAGTAAGACTCTTAAGAATTACCCATTGTTTTAAAATATTTAGCTGTAAATCTTCAGCACCAGTGTTTCTAAACCATTGAGCTGGTGTCCTGTTAGCCATGAACGTTCCTGGACCTGCCCCAAACCTGGTGGATTTGAAATTCTGCAAGGTCAGCAGCCTGTGTTCTAACAAACCCCTGCAGTGATTCTGATATACAGTAAAGCTTGCTCTTGAGGTGTCACCCCGTATAAAAGCTAGAACAGTGATGACAGTAGAACTACTCTATGGTAGATAGCATTACTGTAAAGCAGAAAAATAAAACAGGTAAGTAATTTTTTTTTTTGCAGAACTATGAAATCCACTAGAACTGACTATATATATATATATATATATATATATATTTTTTTTTTTTTTTTTACATCTTCATATGTAATAGGTCCTTGAGAAATATTTGGTCATAATATTGGATAAGACAAACAGTTTTTAGAGAACTGAGCTGACATTGTTTCTTTAAAATCCTTTTATTCATTCAGCAGCCATTTATTTTCCAATGTATCAGGCACAGCTGTGGTCATAGAAGAACTCTTAGCACGGTAGGAAAATCTAACTTTGGGCAGATAAATTATAATACAGTATTTTTAAGTGTTATAATTGAAATAATGAGCCTTGTGCTCTAAATACTTAAACCAGGGAATACCCAGCAGCCTCAACTCAGAAGGTTATGTTTGAGCTGAGTCTTAAGGGATGAATAGGCAGTGCCACGTGGGAATGGGTTTGGGTGAGGGCATTTCACGTAGTTTGTTGACATTGCAGCCGTAACTATTGCTTTCATTTTTGTGTAAGACTCACTAGGAAAATCCTTTTCCTTTACTATAAAAAAAATCAAATCTATTTTTATGTTATTTTAGCTTTTGTTAGTCATTTTTTCCCCACTGTTGTATGAACTGGATGGATAATAGGATGCAATTTGAAAGCAGCTCATGCACTTAGGGGAACACTGTCAGTAGAATAGTATAAAAAGTTACTGTTTTTTTAAGAAATGCCCAGTGCCTAGTTATACTCTCAATATTTCAAAAAGTTAGCTTATTTCAGAGGCTCCCAAACTTCTGTGTTTGTTGCCCTTAACACTTCAGTAATTTTTTTCATGGTGTTCCCAGGCCAAGAGAAATGCTTTATGGATTTATTTATTAACTAGTTTGGTCTAAACAACTTAGTACTTATGTTCTAAAAACTGAGTCACCATTTGAAAAAATAATACACATATATAGAAAGAAAAAATAAATTTTTATTTCTTTCCCAAATAACCTTGATTACCTATGGGATATGTGTGCCTATTAGGCTTTACACAACTCCTCAAACTGTAGGATCAGACTGAACACCACCAGCCTCTTTTCCAGTTCTATACTGACTTTTGTACAATACTTGGGCTTTTTACACAGCAGGCACTGAAAAACTGTGCTTTGCAAAGATGTGTTGTTGAAAAGAGTGTGTTCTCTAAGATTGAAATTTTGAATTATCTTGAGTTAGTTCACACAGTATTGTACGTATGTTTGTTACCGACCAGGGTTCTTGGCCTTCTTAATCAATAGAAGTTGACCAGAAGCCAGACAAGAAATTCAGGCAAGGCTTTATCGGAACCCCTGCTATAGTGGGGAGGTGAGGGGGAACAAACAACAGGTACCCTTGCTTGCTCACTCCCTGAGGCAGGGCAAGCTTGTTCCTTACATGGGATAAAGGTAGGAGTCGGGCTGGAGGGCTGGCTTAGGTGGTTTGCCCACCCCTTTGTGGTGGTGTGTGCAGGGGGCATGCACAGTGCCCTGCTTTTGCTCCCGACCCCCTGCTTTTTTATAAATTAATTAACTTATGTATGTATGTATGGCTGCATTGGGTCTGTGTTTCTGCACATGGGCTTTCTCTAGTTGTGGCGAGTGGGGGCTACTATTCACTGCGGTGCGTGGGCTTCTCATTGTGGTGGCCTCTCCCGTTGCAGAGCATGGGCTCCAGGCGAGTGGGCCTCAGCAGTCGTGGCTCATGGGCTCTAGAGCGCAGGCTCAGGAGTTGTGGCGCACGGGCTTAGTTGCTCCGCGGCATGTGGGATCTTCCTGGACCAGGGATCAAACCCGTGTCCCCTGCATTGGCAGGCTGTGCCACCAGGGAAGTCCTGACCCCCTGCTTTTTGCTCTGGGCTCTTCAAAAGTGGTGGCAGTTGGGTGTTTTGGTCTCTTTTTATCTTCTGTTCGGAATTTGCCCCGACTGGGCATGCAGGCAGTTATTTTTAGTCCCCTACAGTTTCTTTGTATTCTGTTGCTTGAGGAGAGGTGTGTCCAGGTGCCAGCACTGCAGCAAAGGGGCCCAGGTCCCAGGCTGCTTCATGTTGAGTATCATTGTGTTTCCCTCAAATTGAAAATACCACATGGGGTCCCTTGATGTTTGCCAGCTACTTGACACAGTCTGGGAATCGTGGGTTTATTTGATATATTCATAGGTAGGGGATGTGGTTATACTCTCTCAGCTTTCTCTCTCCAGGTTGCAAAGTTAAGTCAGTAGTATATCACTCTCTTTCAACCTTTCAGATATTTAGTCCACATTGGCATAAGTGATTGCTGTCTTGTAGCCCGAAAGCCCTAGCTTTTTTCCCCTGCTCCAGATGGCAGACCATTTTGTTCTTTATTTACATTTTACCTCCATTTCTAGAAGGACCTGAGGTTGTTCCACCTGTACTTTTACCTTAGGCCTCCTGTTACCCTCTGGGATCTGGCCTTAAATTGCTCCTCGGTGGCATGTGTTTGCACACGAAGCTGCCCAGAGAAAGTCTTAGAGGAAGTTTCAACTTTTAAGTGATTGAGTAATCACTGTTTTCCTAGAAGCTATATTTGATCAATATTGTAGAAATGTGAGGGAGATGGAACATTTATATTGCTACAAAAAATGTTTAAAACGTTAAGCCTTAAAAACAATGCGACTGTAATGTTTATATATTCATAAATGTATTCATTTAAAAAACGTGTGTTGATGAATTGCTTTGTGCTCTGTATGGCGCTGGTCCTTGTGAGCTAACATTTTATATGCCCTCTCCATATAGGAGCACATGTGCCATCCAGTGGACAGTTTCAGTTTGGTGCGAGATGTAAATTTTACTTTGGTGGAGGTAAACACAAGGTTCTCTGGGAGCAGAGAGGAGGAGCATCTAACCTCAGAGCAGAGGGTATGAGACCTGAATTAGTCAAGGAGCAGTAGGAAGGATCCTTTCAGGTCAAGGGCAGAGAAGTGAGAGAGAGCGAGATCATAGCATATTTAGGGAATTTCAAGTAGCAGATGAAAGCTTAGAATGCAAGAAAGTATTAAAAGAGGAGGCTAGGGCTTCCCTGGTGGCGCAGTGGTTGAGAGTCCGCCTGCCGATGCAGGGGACACGGGTTTGTGCTCCGGTCCGGGAGGATCCCACATGCCGCGGAGCGGCTGGGCCCGTGAGCCGTGGCCGCTGAGCCTGTGCGTCTGGAGCCTGTGCTCCGCAACGGGAGAGGCCACAACAGTGAGAGGCCTGCGTACCGCAAAAAAAAAAAAAAAAAAAAAAAAAAGAGGCTAGAGAGAGAAACAGGATTTCATAGGCTTTGGGATTTTGAATTTAGCCTGCAAGTTTTGGAAAGCCGTTGAGGGATTTTCAAGTGGCGAGTAGCGTCAGTTTTGTACTTTAGAAAGGTCTATCTAAATCCAGCGCAAAGAATATTGGGAGGGGAAGGAATGTTGTAAAGTTTGAAGCAAATTAGTTCGGAGGTTACTATAGTGATGTAGGTGGAAGGCGGTATGGACTGCAAGTAAGTCTGTGGCAATGACATGGGGATGGAGAGAGTGAAAGGGTAGAATCCACAGGATGTGATGCTGATGTGATGTGATAGTATGAGGAAGGAGGAGGAGTGAGGGACAGTCTTCACACCTGGCTTGAAGTACTGGTGGAAGTGTTGTTCACCAAAATGGGGCACGAAGAGAAAGAATAGATTACAGAAATAAGATTATATATGTTCATTTGTGGACACAGGAAATCTGAGTATCCTCTCAACATTCACATGGACATGTCCGGTAAGCACTTGGATGTGTAGCCTAATGCCCAGAAAAGAGAAAATAGACTTACTAGTCATCAGCATAGAGTTAATAAGGTGAAGACATGGGAGAGGAAAGAAAGGGGACCTAGGATGTATTGGAGAAGACCACCATACACGATATACACAGAAGCAGAGGGATGGAGGTGGTAGCCAGATATGAGTGTGAAACCAGAGAAGAAGGGTCTTTTGGAAGAATAATCTCAGAATAATCCTTTCTGTAAATTTTACATTCCAGGTTTTTAAAATAAATCTTTGCCAAGTAATTTTTATTTTCAAAGAAGGAACATGTGATGGGAGTGTATGAATGAAGCATATAAAGAGCAGTGTTAAACTAAATGGATACTGTAGCTAGCCTTATATTGATGAGGTAGCTCTGCAGTGTATTTCTGAAAAACTTCACATATATCTTCTATAGTTTGGGGAGGAAGACAGGAAGTGGGTAGAGAATTTTAGAATTGTAAAGCATCTGAAAGAATGAGGACAAGATTATGTTCTGATGGAAATCAGACATGAAAGTAAATGTTTATTCGTACTTGTGTCACAGCATTTTTACTAGTACACAGTGCATAAGTTTTTATGTAAAGTTGTAAGACTAGGAGGAAAATAAATGAATTAGCATATCTTTTAAAAAACTTATTTTTAAAAATTTATTAGGGAAAGAAGAGGACCCCCTTACACCTCGGCCTGCCACCTGCCCGTGTGTGTAGTCCCCAGCTTCAGTAGTTATTGATGGGGGGACCATCTTGTTTCACCTATTAAGCCCCCCTCCACTGGATAATTAAAAGCAAATTCTGGATATCACATTTCATTGAACAAGTTTTTAGTATGTAACTCTAAGATTTAAACAGCTTCAGTGAGGCATAATTGACATACATTAAATGGGAAGAGACATTTTCCCTAATCCCCTTCACTGTAATACAACTACTCATTTTTGTGTACCTCTAGTCTTTGGCCTTATGCAGAATAACAGTTAATATTTTAAGGATGGCAAGAATTATTCAGATGGTCGACAGTTTTAGTAAAGTTCCCTATAAGGAATCAAGAAGAATAAAGTATGTTTCCAGGAAAAACTGTGACTGTGCTACTGACAGCAGTTAATACGTATCAGAGTGGAGTGCACCGTTTCCTGTTTTTCTCTGCAGAGGCCTGACTCTGGAATTCCCCTTGTTTGCCCATGATTTAAATCTCGTCTGTACCCTGTGCTCTCAATATAGCACACCAGAAAAGTGGGCTGTTCTTTAAATACCTTGTGTCTGAAAAATATTATGTTTTTGTATCTTAAAATATTTAATTATACTTAGAATCCAGGTTTTTGATTAAGAAAGTTATAACAGAAGTCTAAAGAACACCTCAGCCTGTGTCTGGATCCTATCCCTCCTACCTTCTCTGGAAGGCTTGTAATATTGATAATCTTTATTTTTCTTTACCTTCTGTCTCTGTCTTTTCTGATTTGCCTCATCAGAAATTAAGCATAGTCAAGTCTTTCTCATATTTAAGGGAAAAAATTCAATCTGTCCTCATTACCTCTTCTCCCTTGAGCTACAGCTGTCTGTCTTCTCCTGTTCAGAGGCCAGACTTTGTCCAGTCGTCTGTGTTGGAGTTCTCCATTTCCCCGCCTCCTGGATGCCCTTCACTCCCCCGCTGATGTCTGGAGCTCCTGTCACTGTGCTGGCACAGCATCACCAAGGTGCTCACTTCATGTTGCTGAATCCAGGAAGCATGTTTGTCTTCACCCGACCTCCCACCAGCTTGCAGAGTATTGCCTAACCCCTCCTTCACACTTTGAAGAAGTCACATCTGACTTTCCTCCTAACTTTTAGGCTGTTCCTTTTTGGCCTCCTTTAATGGCTTATTTTCCTGACCAACCTTATATAGAGTTCCTCTGTGCACTTTTCTTCCTAGGAAGTCTCATTAACTTGGACAGCTTTATTCTGGTGACTCTCAATTTCCTATCTCTAGTTTAGCCCTTTTCAGAATCCTATATCTGTGTATTCAACTTGCCCTCTTGATAACCTCACTTGAATGTCTCATAGATGTCTCAAATTCGGTGTGTCTTAAACAGAATCTTTCATCTTCTTCCTAAAGACTGACCCTCTTCCAGTATTATCTAATCCATTAAATCGAGTACACTCTATTCAGATCTGAAATCTGTGCATCTTTCTTAACTGTTACCTCTCAATTCTCAAATCCAGTCAACAACCAGATGCTTTTGATTTTACCCACTGAACACAGCTTGAATCTGTACATGTTCCATTTATGCTGCTGTTAGTTGAATGCAAGTAATCTCCTTTCACCAACATTACTCTAATAATTTTTCTTTTGGACCCCTCCAACCTGCTTTCCATCTGTAGCTATTACGCCTTTTAAAACCATTTTGATCATGTTATCCCCCTGCTTTAAACGTTGTGCTCCTTCTAGCCTTAAAGAAGGAAAGACAGAAAACTTCTACTACTAACCCTACAATCCAGGTTAGAGTAGATGGCATGAAGAACCCTTTCAGTACTAAAGGAAAAGTCTCATTCCCAACTCAGTAAGGTTCAAGTTGAAAAGTAGTCATTATTTTCAGATTATAAATTAATTACCTAACATAATTGTTGTGACAGAAGGAAGTCAGTGTCTTCCTGTCCTTTGCTTTTCACTGTGAGAGTAGTCTCTTTTTTTTTTTTTTGCGGTATGCGGGCCTCTCACTGTTGTGGCCTCTCCCGTTGTGGAGCACAGGCTCCGGACACGCAGGCTCAGCGGCCATGGCTCACGGGCCCAGCCGCTCCGCGGCATGTGGGATCTTCCCGGACCGGGGCACGAACCCGCGTCCCCTGCATCGGCAGGCGGACTCTCAACCACTGCGCCACCAGGGAAGCCCCAAGAGTAGTCTCTTTTGAACCAGTTTAGTTGTCTCCTTTTGAACATCCTCCCTCATTATTCAGAGTGTCATATTATGCTTATAAGTGTATATTAATATGCCTCTTTCAGAAGCATATCGACCTAGAAGCACATCCATTCATTAATCTTTCAAGAAACATTTCTGGGTGAGATGGCTGGTGGCCTGAGTGCTCCATGGTGACTCCTCTCTCCCAGCATCTTCTTGCAATAATTCGACTGTTAGAATAAATCCCTTAATGTGGATTCGTGGGCCAGGTGTAGCCATCTGCTCAGCCCCAGACACACCCTTCCAGAGGAAATGATGTGGATTCAGAACTGGTAGAAGTCCTATGTGTTCACAGGGCAAGGGATGATCTGGAAGTAGATCTTATTCTCTGAAATAGGCCAGCCCATCACCTGCTTCAGCGGACCCTCTGGCTGAGCCAGGTGGCACCATCTGTACCTCGGGAGCTGTTGCCCCTGCAGGCTAGCCTCACAAGGCCTTCGGGGAAGTCTTCAGTCTGGCAGACGCCATGAGCCCATGGAACATAACCGCCATCCTTTGTCTTCACCTGTAGACGTCTAGCCTTTTCTGCTCAGTCTGGGGTGTGCCGAGACCCTGGAAGCCTCCTTCTCCTTCAGTACGTCAGGGGGCGTACTGTGGAAGAAACCCCAACAATTTGTCCTACTCAGGTATCAAGAAAACTCATGTCCTCTGCTGGTGAAGATGCACTTGGATGTGCTTTGAGAAACATAGTTTTCTAACACGACAAATTTAATGGTAATGTAACAGTATGTTACCAAGAAGAAAACAGACACAAAACTACTGTTAACATCGTCTTTTCCCTACCTTAATCCTAGAAAAGAGAAGGTAGCATTGCTTCTCAAGGCTTATTTAGGGATTTGTGCTGTATCATCTCAGAAGAGAATAGTATGAAGGGGAAGTATGTTGAATGGGGTGGGTAGAAATAGACAAACTCAAGAGTCTGTAGAAAAAAATGGGAAACAGGGTGGAAGAGACTATCCTGCATTGGTGGCACTTGGCCTCCCACATCAAAGGATGGCTGCGGGTGACAAGTCTGTGGTTAGGGGCAGGGAATCTGTGTGAGCCTCCTTAAGTAGCACCATGTAAGGAAAAGAGAGCAGGAAATTGGCGTGTTGTGCTAAGAAACAGAAAATTGAAGAGCATAGACAAGGGATCTAGACCCTTCCTTGGCTTACTGACACCATTTTAACCTGAAATTTTTATACAACCCTATGGGACACTGCCCCAAAGGACCGATTGAATTTCTTAACCCTTCAGAAAGGGGCTTGAAGTAACTAAATTTGGAGAAGTACAGGAATGAATATTTTACTCCCGGGTGTTACAGCCTATAATTCATTCAGTCAGGCGTCTTTGATAGGAAAAAAGGAAAACATGTAATACAAATTCTCAAAGAGATTAAAAATACTGCGTAGCAAAGAGCTTCCAAAACATAATCATAATTGGAGAAAAATAATTATCTACCACTGAAAAAAAATTACTGATCCAGAGCTGGGGTCAGCAAGCCAGAACTTATGGGCCATTATGTCACCTGCCACCCTTTTTTGTGCATAAATGTTTACTGGAACACAGCTATACTCATTTGTTCTCACATTGTCTGTGGCTGCTTACACACTGTGATGACAGAGCCAGAGCTTTGACAGAGACTGTATGGCCTGCAGGCTTAAAATATTTCCTCTCTGGGGCTTCCCTGGTGGCGCAGTTGTTGAGAATCTGCCTGCCAATGCAGGGGACACGGGTTCGAGCCCTGGTCTGGGAAGATCCCACATGCCGCGGAGCAACTGGGCCCGTGAGCCACAATTACTGAGCCTGCGCGTCTGGAGCCTGTGCTCCGCAACGAGAGAGGCCGCGATAGTGAGAGGACCGTGCACTGCGATGAAGAGTGGACCCCGCTTGCCACAACTGGTGAAGGCCCTCGCACAGAAACGAAGACCCAACACAGCCATAAATAAATAAATAAATTTAAATCATTAAAAAAATTTTTTTTCTCTCTGGACTGTACGAAAACAGTTGTGGATTCCTAAAGAGGATCAACTGGCATTATTTTCTAATACAGTGAAACTATAAAGAGGAAACAAATAATGGAAGAAACTAGGAAGATTATACACACACACGTGCATACACACAGACACACACACGCTCTCCCTCCCTCCGTCCCTCCTCCCCCCGACCTCCCTTAGACACACAAACACACATTCAGATGTCCACATAACAGAAGCTCTGGAAATAGCAAAAAAGAACACAAGGAGCAATATCAAAGAAATAATACAAGAAAACTTTACTAAGCTATAGTAAAACCCGTGTTCAGATAGAGAGGGACTTCCATATGCCATACAGAACACTGGAAGGGAAAACCAGCAAACCTGGAGATAGTCCAGAGTCACTGTTCAACTCTGAGGATAAACATAACTTCAAGGGAAAACAGGCTTTTGGGATTCTAATCTGTGGCAATAAAAACAGGCTTTTGGGATTCTAATCTGTGGCAATAAAAGCTAGAGGGCAGTAAAACAATATATACTAGCTTCTAAAATTAATGTATGAACTCTCCACTTCTGTGGCTTTGTAGAAAATCATGTTCTGATCCTGAGAAGCTGTCACCTGTGTCTATCTGGATAAGTTTTTAGGATTTATCAAGAGCATAGCAACATTTCAGTAGCTGGAGACTTAAAATACTATGTTCAGAGGCAACCTAACCTAATCCAACAGCTTTGTAACTTGCCTTAGTTTTGATGCAGATGGCATTTTCAGGAGACGTATTCTGTTGAAAGGGAAGAAAATGGGGATACGCAGAGATGGTATTAGGACAGTAAGCCAGCTGTGCCCGTGGCCCCTCTCAGTTGATCACAGTATCTAAGGAGCCACAGAACACTCGGGTCTGATGATAACCTTCTTCTTTGGAAAAATCTCGGATGGTTAGTTTAACACAGCAGCAGGGTGGGGAAGTGTCTTGTGAGGCGGAGGGCACATTGGTAGAACAAGGATTGCAGCCTGTGGCTGAAGTTCCTGGGAAGCTGCTGGGAAGTGGGGTCAGAAATGAGGAAGAGGCAGTAAGCTGCAGCCTGGGTGGCTGCTTGGACAGGGTTTCGTTTGCAGCCAGAATAGGCCAGAAATCAGTGAATGGGCTAGAGCCAAACCTCCCCTGCACAGATAGCTGACAGATTCCTTCCGGGTGAAGGGTAGTTGGGTATAATCTCAGTAACAACCATCAAAATAGCATCAGTCTGTTAATGATGCAAGCTAGAATGTTTTGTTTAAAATCGGAATGCTGCACTTAAGTCACACTGTCTTCTTTGCTAAGAATGATGGTTACAGATGATAATTTTACATTTGTCTCATTTTTTAAAAGAATAAAACTTAAATGGTTGCTATACAAATATGTGGATGGCCAAAGTCAGACCAAATAATCTATTTTAAGTTCTAAATAATAACGTATTATTTTACTTTACCAATCATTTTTTTGTGCATATATTTATTTCTCTGGGGGATCTCATCGTAAGAGGTGATTGTGGTGATACCAAGATTTAGGTATTTTTGTGTCCTGGGCAAAGATGATATTATACGAAGTCATTTGTGCATAGTATATAAATCTATCAGAATAAGTTTTTGTTAACAAGATCATTTTCTCAACACGTTATTCCTTATATTTTAGAAAAGGCGCCGGCGGATTGACCGAAGTATGATTGGAGAGCCCACAAACTTTGTGCACACGGCTCACGTGGGGTCAGGAGACCTGTTCAGTGGGATGAATTCCGTAAGTATGTGGGTGGAACATACAGGTGGGGCCTCCAGGCATAGTCATGTGTACCTGTGTAACAGGTACATACATTCTTAATGATGGCACTGTGCCCAGTGTATTATAGACATTGACCGTACATACTTAATGTGAGCATCAAAGAGAAGAAAATGATCAATGAAAAATTAATCTCTTACGTAGTTTGCCAAGTCATCTGTTTTTCTAAACTTTTTGTAGCTACCTTTCTTCCGAGTAAATACTTTAAAACTTTTAAAGGATTTGAATTCAGAAAGGAAGGTACTCTCCCATGGATTCTCATGCCCCCTGCCGCCAAAGCAACTTGGAGGTCAGCTTTTTAGTAATATTTAATCTCTTAAGTTCAGTTAGTTGCCTTTTGCAGACATATTTATTGCATTTCCCTTATAAAATATTAGGCTTTACCTGATATTAGAATGCTTGTTATTTATTTATTACTGTAACATAAGTTCTCACACACTTAGCAGAGGATTAGAATTTGTATGTATTTGCTGTTTTTTATAGAGGTTTCGGTGAATTTCAGAAGACGCTTTAAATTTACTCAGCTGAACTCTTACTCCTTAATTTTTCATCTAAGGGAAAATAGAGAGCAGTATAATAGTAACCAATAGAGGGTTTTTATCAGGGCTCTGCCACTATTGCTATCCCCCATATCTAAAGTACACTGAGTTGTCTAAATGATCCCTCAAGTGTTTAGAACCAGAAAGTCAATAAGGCTTTTATAAACACAAAATTATGCTGCATTGTATGCTCACTTACTGGACAGCGTTAACAAAAGACTTAAAAGAACAGAGACTTACAAGGTAGGTAGGTGAGTATCCTGGATACAGCAAACAAGTTTGTCCCTATAGTTACTAGGTAAGCAAAGGGATGACATTTGTAGCTTCCTGGAAAGGAAACAGCTTGTTTGTTTTAAATCTGTAGGAAAAGTACACTGAACTGCTTTTGTGGAAATGTAAGAGGTGTCAGATTGCTGTTAAAATACAACTCAGTAGCTTCGTTTCCTGGATTAATGTGGAGTGAAGAGACCAAATGGGACCCTATGACTTTTGTTAATATTAAGGTCATTGTGGCATATATAAATAAAATGAACGGTTTCAAATTTATTATATCTGATTAATTTCTTTCTCATCGACATGTCTTCTTCCCCACTTTCGTTCTTAAAAATTTAACTGTATAGGACAAATTAAGTTCTTAGTTCATAGTACTTAGTTAACTTTTAAAATCTCGTTTATGCACATTTCAGAATTTCCTTCAAGATTCCTATCTGGTAATTTGTCTCTGTGAAAAGCCTGTCATTGATGTACATGATTCTTGCTTGCGATCAAGTTAGGTAAAGTTTGAGGACTGTCCCCTGCAGGGCTGACTGAGCTGCAGCATCAAGACGGGCCCTCAGCTGTTGTAGAGGTTCTGCCCTGCAGTCTCCAGACAGCCTCCTCTGGTTACTGAAGTAGATTTCTTATGAGGTGTTCTAGCTCTTCAGAACCAAACCTGTCTTCCGAAGGCTGTTTGTACTCATTGCCTATGTTTACGTATTAGTTTGTTGTCTCTACAAAGAAATAGTTTCTCTTAAGTTCATCTATTCTGAGAATTGAGCAACAGTAATAGGAACATGGCTCGATGCATATGAAAGAGGCAGGCCACGCTGGATTATTGAATGGTCAGATGACTGGTTTTTTTCCCCTAAATACACTGTTCTTCCCAAGACTACTTTTCATACTAACTTATTGCTAGAAAAAGTTTCTATGACTCTTTTAATAATATAACTTTATTGTGTTAAAATAATGCATATCCACAGTCACAATAATACATATCATCTCAATACTGAGGGTTACTTACTAGAAAATCCAATTCCTTTTGTTTGAAATTGAAGAATTGACTTTTGGAAGAAAAACATTTTTTTTTTCTTAGAATTTGCATGGCGTTATGAAAGTACCATGTAAAAATATAAAGATGTTGTAAATAGGCCTAAGATACCTATAAAACCTAACTTGTCATGTTAGGTGGGAAATTATTTGGTACTAGGGTAAAATCAAGCTTGTGCCACAGAACAGTGTTACCACAGAGGAGCAGAAAATTAACCGATAGCCTATGGCCATAAGCTTCGCAGACTGAGCAAGTTTACTTAAGTAGACCTATAGATTTTAATTTATTAAAATTAAAAAATTTTATTTATTTATTTTTGGCTGCATTGGGTGGTTGTTGCTGCGTGAGGGCTTTCTCTAGTTGTGGCGAGCAGGGGCTACTCTTCCTTGCGGTGCGCAGGCTTCTCATTGCAGTGGCTTCTCGTTGCGGAGCACACCTGCATTGGCAGGCGGATTCTTAACCACTGCGCCACCAGGGAAGTCCCTCTCCTTTTTAATATATTCTTACCTAAAGTAGTCATTTGAGTAATGTGAATATAGATGTTACAGTTCATCACTATGTGATATCGTTGGAGTTAGTTCCACATATGTGAATTTTTCAGTAAATGAGTAAAAATTTACCCATTTAAGAGCCAATCACATGTTCTCACTTTAACCATATTGGACCTAAATAGCCATGCATTTTATATTTTGCTATTCTCTTCAGTTAGAATATATTTAAACCTGTCTTACTCCAAAAATAACTTAGAACGGTCTTATTATTTTCTTTAAACAAACTGACTGAGGATCATCAATGAAAAGACACCTTGTATCGATACATCATGTTTTCTGTGATTAAGTATTTGATAAGTAGATTAATGAGTGGATGGTGCTCCCACCCCCTTCTCACCTCCCTGGGTCCTAGAAATGTGAAGGGCCCTTTGAGCTGTTTCTGTGCATTAGACCAGACTGCCAGTGCTCTCACCATTGACTGTTAGGCCGTCACATCCCAAACCTTCCTGTTGCCCCTTTTTCTAGCAGTCTAGCTTGATTCGTTCGTTCTCTGCTTCCAAAATGCTTCTAATTGCTATGAACTAAGATAGGATACACTAAGAACTCTTCACAGTTCGCACGTAACTTTGTGACTTTGTTTTGGCAAAGTAAGAAAACATCCCAGCGGGACTTCCCTGGCGGTCCAGTGGTTAACACTCCGCGCTTCCACCACAGGGGTCACAGGTTTGATCCCTGATCCGGGAACTAAGATTCCACATGCCGTGCATCATGGCCAGGAAAAAAGAGAAAATACCCGAGCATTTATATATCTCACAGTCTACTAGAAAGTAGCCCTGTAATGTGGTTAGGAAAGGTTATCATCTTTAATCATTTTACAGATAAGAAGCCTGATATGCACAGAGGATAAGTAGTTCACCCAGAGTTAAAATATTAATAAAGAAGTTTGGATTACAGTCCAAGTCTTTGGATTCTTTAGTTGTTGTTGGAACATAGTTGATTTACAATGTGGTGTTAGTTTCAGGTGTACAGCAAAATGAATCAGTTATATATATACATATATCCACTCTTTTAGCTTCTGTTCCCGTATTGGCCATTACAGAGTATTGAGTAGAGTTCTCTGTGCTATGCAGTAGGTCCTTATTAGTTATCTATTTTATATATACTAGTGTATATGTCGAGCCCAGTCTCCCAATTTATCCCTCCCAAGATCCCATCCTCCCTGGTAATCATAAGATTGTTTTCTACATCTGTGACTCTTTCTGTTTTGTAAATAATTTGGGATGACATTTAGGTTGCTTCCATGTCTTGGCTATTGTAAATAGTGCTACTATGAACATAGGGATGTATCCTTTTGTATCCTTTTGTAAATATTATAGTTTTCTTCAGATGTATGCCCAGGAGTGGGATTGCTGGATATGGTAGTTCTGTTTTTAGTTTTTTAAGGAACCTCATACTGTTCTCCATAGTGGTTGTACCATTTACAATCGACCAACAGTGCAGGAGGGTATCTTTTTCCCACACCCTGTCCAGCATTTACTGTTTGTAGAATGTTTGATGATGGCCATTCTGACCAGTGTGAGGTGATACCTCATTGTAATTTTGATTTGCTTTTCTCTGATAATTAGTGATGTTGAGCATCTTTCTTTTGCTTTTTGGCCATCTGTATGTCTTCTTTGGAGAAATGTCTATTTAGATCTTTTGCCCATTTTTTTTTTAATTCAAACAAAATCACAAAAATTATAATCATCCTCATCAGTTCACTCAGTCCCATGTAATTAATTTTTTTTGTCATCTTGATCTTTTGTTAGCACTTTGATGAATTCATCAGTTTTCCATTAGAGTTCTGAAAATGCTTATTCAGTTCAGCAGTATAGTCAGTTACCAGAAACCTGTACTTGTCAGAGTCTTTTCCATGAATTCCTTGAAGATGGAACCCTTTTATCAGGAACACTTTTGCAAAAACATCACAGTACACCCAGAACTGTCTGTAAATGACAAAAGGCTTAAAAATGACCACGGTTAAAGATTTGATGAAAGTTCATAATAATGCAGTTGACAAGGAAATTTAGTTATTTCTGAGATATACATTTTAAAGTAATAACTAGAATTATGACTTACAACATTAAACCAGAACATATAAGATTTTTAGAAGTTTCCTGTAATGTCTGAAACATTTATATTAACATATTTCCATACAAATAAACCAAAGAA
Organism: Monodon monoceros; assembly: GCF_005190385.1. NCBI lineage: Eukaryota > Metazoa > Chordata > Mammalia > Artiodactyla > Monodontidae > Monodon > Monodon monoceros. The sequence continues at coordinate 109,079,344 of NW_021703768.1, forward strand.
AGTTCAGTATTAGTTGTTTTTTTGTTTGTTTTTTTATACTGCAGGTTCTTATTAGTCATCAATTTTATACACATCAGTGTATACATGTCAATCCCAGTCGCCCAATTCAGCACGCCACCATCCCCACCCCACCGCGGTTTTCCCCCTTGGTGTCTGTACCATTTTTCTCGGTTCCACATACATGCATTAATATACAATACTTGATTTTCTCTTTCTGACTTACTTCACTCTGTATGACAGTCTCTAGATCCATCCATGTCTCAACGAATTTCATTCTTTTTTTATGGCTGAGTAATATTCCATTGTATATATGTACCACAACTTCGTTATCCATTCGTCTGTCAGTGGGCATTTAGGTTGCTTCCATGACCTGGCTATTGTAAATAGTGCTGCATTGAACATTGGGGTGCATGTGTCTTTTTGAATTATGGTTTTCTCTGGGTATATGCCCAGTAGTGGGATTGCTGGATCATATGGTAATTCTATTTGTAGTTTTTAAAGGAACCTCCATACTGTTCTCCATAGTGGCTGTATCAATTTACATTCCCACCAACAGTGCAAGATGGTTCCCTTTTCTCCACATCCTCTCCAGCATTTGTTCTTTGTAGATTTTCTGATGATGCCCATTCTAACTGGTGTGAGGTGATACCTCATGGTACTTTTGACTTGCATTTCTCTAATAATTAGGTTGAGCAGCTTTTCATGTGCTTCTTGGCCATCTGTATGTTTTCTTTGGAAAAATGTCTATTTAGGTCTTCTGCCCATTTTTGGATTGGGTTGTTTGTTTCTTTAATATTGAGCTGCATGAGCTGTTTATATATTTTGGAGATTAATCCTTTGTCCGTTGATTCCTTTGCAAATATCTTTTTCCATTCTGATGGTTGTCTTTTCGTCTTGTTTATGGTTTCCTTTGCTGTGCAAAAGCTTTGAAGTTTTATTAGGTCCCATTTGTTTCTATTTCCATTACTCTAGGAGGTGGATCAAAAAAGATCTTGCTGTGATTTATGTCAAACAGCGTTCTTCCTCTGTTTTCCTCTAAGAGTTTTATAGTGTCCGGTCTTATATTTAGGTCCCTAATCCATTTTGAGTTTATTTTTCTGTATGGTGGTTAGGGAGTGTTCTAATTTCATTCTTTTACATGTAGCTGTCCACTTTTCCCAGCACCACTTATTGAAGAGACTGTCTTTTCTCCATTGTACATCCTTCCCTCCTTTGTCCTAGATTAGTTGACCATAGGTGCGTGGGTTTATCTCTGGGCTTTCTATCTTGTTCCATTGATCTATGTTTCTGTTTTTGTGCCAGTACCATATTGTCTTGATTGCTGTAGCTCTGTAGTATAGTCTGAAGTCAGGGAGTCTGATTCCTCCAGCTCCGTTTTTTTCCCTCAAGACTGCTTTGGCTATTCGGGGTCTTTTGTGTCTCCATACAGATTTTAAGATGATTGGTTCTAGTTCCATAAAAAATGCCATTGGTGGGCTTCCCTAGTGGCACAGTGGTTGAGAGTCTGCCTGCCGATGCAGGGGACACGGGTTTGTGCCCCAGTCTGGGAAGATCCCACATGCCGCGGAGTGGCTGGGCCCATGAGCCATGGCCGCTGAGCCTGCACGTCCGGAGCCTGTGCTCTGCAACAGGAGAGGCCCCAACAGTGAGAGGCCCGCGTACAACAAAAACAAAAACAAAAAATGCCATTGGTAATTTTATAGGGATTTCATTGAATCTGTAGATTGCTTTGGGTAGTATAGTCATTTTCCCAATATTGATTCTTCCAATCCAAGAGCATGGTATATTTTTCCATCTGTTGGTATCATCATTAATTTTTTTCATCAGTGTCTTATAGTTTTCTGTTTTGTTTCCCTAGGTAGGTTTATTCCTAGGTATTTTATTCTTTTTGTTGCAATGGTAAATGGGAGTGTTTCCATAATTTGTCTTTCAGATTTTTCATCATTAGTGTATAGGAATGCAAAAGATTTCTCTGCATTAATTTTGTATCCTGTAACTTTACCAAATTCATAAATTAGCTCTAGTAGTTTTCTGGTGGCATTTTTAGGATTCTCTATGTATAGTATCATGTCATGTGCAGACATTGACAGTTTTACTTCTTCTTTTCCAATTTGTATTCCTTTTATTTCTTTTTCTTCTCTGATTGCCGTGGCTAGGACTTCCAAAACTATGTTGAATAATAGTGGTGAGAGTGGACATCCTTGTCTCATTCCTGATCTTAGAGGAAATTCTTTCAGTTTTTCACCATTGAGAATGATGTTTGCTGTGGGTTTGTCATATATGGCCTTTATTATGTTGAGGTAGCTTCCCTCTATGCCCACTTTCTGGAGAGTTTTTATCATAAATGGGTGTTGAATTTTGTCAAAAGCTTTTTTCTGTATATATTGAGATGATCATATGGTTTTTACTCTTCAATTTGTTGATATGGTGTATGACATTGATTGATTTGTGTATATTGAAGAATCCTTGCATCCCTGGAATAAATCCCACTTGATCATGGTGTATGATCCTTTTAATGTGTTGTTGGATTCTGTTTGCTAGTATTTTGTTGAGGATTTTTGCATCTATTTTCATCGGTGATATTGGTCTGTCATTTCCTTTTTTGTAGTGTCTTTGTCTGGTTTTGGTATCAGGGTGATGGTGGCCTCATAGAATGAGTTTGAGAGTGTTCCTTCCTCTGCAATTTTTTGGAAGAGTTTGAGAAGGATAGGTGTTAGCTCTTCTCTACATGTTTGATAGAATTCGCCTGTGAAGCCATCTGGTCTTGGACTTTTGTTTGCTGGAAGATTTTTAATCACAGTTTCAATTTCATTACTTGTGATTGGTCTGTTCATATTTTCTGTTTCTTCCTGGTTCAGTCTTGGAAGGTTATACCTTTCTAAGAATTGTCCATTTCTTACAGGTTGTCCATTTTATTGGCATAGAGTTGCTTGTAGTAGTCTCTTAGGATGCTTTGTATTTCTGTGGTGTCTGTTGTAACTTCTGTTGATTTGAGTCCTCTCCCTCTTTTTCTTGGTGAGTCTGGCTAATGGTTTATCAATTTTGTTGATCTTCTCAAAGAACCAGTTTTTAGTTTTATTGATCTTTGCTATTGTTTTCTTTGTTTCTGTTTCATTTATTTCTGCTCGTATCTCTATGATTTCTTTCCTTCTGCTAACTTTGGGTTTTGTTTGTTCTTCTTTCTCTAGTTCCTTTAGGTGTAAGGTTAGATTGTTTACTTGAGATTTTTCTTGTTTCTTGAGGTAGGCTTGTATAGCTGTAAACTTCCCTCTTAGAATTCCTTTTGCTGCATCCCATATGTTTTGGATGATCGTGTTTTCATTGTCATTTGTCTCTACGTATTTTTTGATTTCCTCTTTGATTTCTTCAGTGATCTCTTGGTTATTTAGTAACGTATTGTTTAGCCTCCATGTGTTTGTGTTTTTTACAGTTTTTTCCCTGTAATTCATTTCTAATCTCATAGCGCTGTTGTCAGAAAAGGTGCTTGATATGATTTCAGTTTTCTTAAATTTACTGAGGCTTGATTTGTGACCCAATATGTGATCTACCCTGGAGAATGTTCCATGGGCTCTTGAGCAGAAAGTGTAAACTGCTGTTTTTAGATGGAATGTCCTATAGATAGCAATTAAATCTATCTGGTCTATTGTGTCACTTAAAGCTTCTGTTTCCTTATTTATTTTCATTTTGGATGATCTGTCCACTGGTGTAAGTGAGGTGTTAAAGTCCCCCACTATTATTGTGTTACTGTCGATTTTTTTTTTAATAGCTGTTAGCAGTTGCCTTATCTATTGAGGTGCTCCTGTGTTGGATGTGTATATATTTATAACTGTTATATCTTCTTCTTGGATTGATCCCTTGATCGTTTTGTAGTGTCCTTCCTTGTCTCTTGTAACATTCTTTATTTTAAAGTCTGTTTTATCTGATATGAGTATAGCTACTCCAGCTTTCTTTTGATTTCCATTTGCATGGAATATCTTTTTCCATCCCCTCACTTTCAGTCTGTATGTGTCCCTAGGTCTGAAGTGGGTCTCTTGTAGATAGCCTATAGATGGGTCTTGTTTTTGTATCCATTCAGGAAGCCTGTGTCTTTTGGTTGGAGCATTTAATCCGTTCGTGTTTAAGGTAATTATTGATATGTATGTTCCTATGACCATTTTCTTAATTGTTATGGGTTTGTTTTTGTAGATCCTTTTCTTCTCTTGTGTTTCCCACTTAGAGAAGTTCCTTTAGCATTTGTTGTAGAGCTGGTTTGGTGGTGCTGAATTCTCTTAGCTTTTGCTTGTCTGTAGAGCTTTTGATTTTTGCATCGAATCTGATTGAGATCCTTGCAGGGTAGAGTAATCTTGGTTGTAGCTTCTTCCCTTTCATCACTTTAAGTATATCATGCCACTCCCTTCTGGTTTGTAGAGTTTCTGCTGAGAAATCACCGGTTAGCCTTATGGGAGTTCCCTTGTATGTTATTTGTCGTTTTTCCCTTGCTGCTTTCAATGATTTTTCTTTAATTTTTGCCAGTTTGATTACTGTGTGTCTTGGCGTGTTTCTCCTTGGCTTTATCCTGTATGAGACTTGCTGCGCTTCCTGGACTTGGGTGGCTATTTCCTTTCCCATGTTAGGGAAGTTTTCGACTGTAATCTCTTCAGATATTTTCTCTGGTCTTTTCTCTGTTTCTTCTCCTTCCGGGACTCCTATAATGCGAATGTTGTTGCATTTAATATTGTCCCCGACATCTCTTAGGCCATCTTCATTTCTTTTCATTCTTTTTTCTTTATTCTGTTCCGCAGCAGTGAATTCCACCATTCTGTCTTCCAGGTCACTTATCCATTCTTCTACCTCAGTTATTCTGCTATTGATTTCTTCTAGTGTAGTTTTCATTTCAGTTATTGTATTGTTCATCTCTTTGTTTCTTCTTTAATTCTTCTAGGTCTTTGTTAAACATTTCTTGCATCTTCTCCATCTTTGCCTCCATCGTTTTTCCAAGGTCCTGGATCATCTTTACTATCATTCTGAAATCTTTTTCTAGAAGGTTGCCTATCTCCACTTCATTTAGTTGTTTTTCTGGGGTTGTATCTTGTTCCTTCATCTGGTACATAGCCCTCTGCCTTTTTATCTTGTCTGTCTTTCTGTGCATGTGGTTTTTTGTTCCACAGGCTGCAGGATTTAGTTCTTCTTGCTTCCTTGCCCATTTTTTGAATTGGTTTTTTGGTTTTTTGATATTCAGCTGTATGAGTCATTTGTATATTTTGTACATTAATCCCTTGTCGGTTGCTTCATTTGGAAATATTTTCTCTCATTGTGTGGGTTGTCTTTTTGTATTGCTTATGGTTTCTTTTGCTGTGCAGAAGCTTTTAAGTTTCATTAGGTCCCATTTGTTTATTTTTGTTTTAATTATCATTACTCTAGGAGGTGGATCGCAAAAGATATTGTTGCAATTTATGTCAGAGCGTGTTCTGCCTATGTTTTCTTCTAAGAGTTTTATAGTGTCTGGCCTTTCATTTAGGTCTTTGGTCCATTTTGAGTTGAATTTCGTGTATGGTGTTAGAGAGTGTTCTAATTTATTTCTTTTACGTGTAAGCTCTCCGTTTTTCCCAGCACCGCTTATTGAAGAGACTGTCTTTTCTCCATTGTGTGTTTTTTTTAATTTATTATTATTTTTTTCTCCAAAATTCCAGTTTTTTTTAATATCTTTATTGGGGTATAATTGCTTTAGAATGGTGTGTTAGTTTCTGCTTTATAACAAAGTGAATCATTTATACATATACGTATGTTCCCATATCTCTTCCCTCTTGCATCTCCCTCCCTCCCACCCTCCCTATCCCACCCCTCCAGGCGGTCACAAAGCACCGAGCTGATCTCCCTGTGCTATGCGGCTGCTTCCCACTAGCTATCTACCTTATGTTTGGTAGTGTATATATGTCCATGCCTCTATCTCGCTTTGTCACAGCTCACCCTTCCCCCTCCCCATATCCTCAAGTCCGTTCTCTAGTAGGTCTGTGTCTTTATTCCTGTCTTACCCCTAGGTTCTTCATGACATTTTTTTTTCTTAAATTCCATATATATGTGTTAGCATACGGTATTGGTCTTTCTCTTTCTGACTTACTTCACTCTGTATGAAAGACTCTAGCTCTATCCACCTCATTACAAATAGCTCAATTTCGTTTCTTTTTATGGCTGAGTAATATTCCATTGTATATATGTGCCACATCCTCTTTATGCATTCATCTGATGATGGACACTTAGGTTGTTTCCATATCCTGGCTATTGTAAATAGTGCTTCAGTGGACATTGTCGTACATGTCTCTTTTTGAATTATGGTTTTCTCAGGGTATATGCCCAGTAGTGGGATTCCTGGGTCATATGGTAGTTCTATTTTTAGTTTTTTAAGGAACCTCCATACTGTTTTCCATAGTGGTTGTATCAGTTTACATTCCCACCAACATTGCAGGAGGGTTCCCTTTTCACCGCCATTCCTTCTTGCTTTTTTCATAATTGCCATTCTGACTGGTGTGAGGTGATACCTCATTGTAGTTTTTATGTGCATTTCTCTAATAATTAGTGATGTTGAGCACCTTTTCATGCTCCTCTTTGGCCATCTGTATGTCTTCCTTGGTGAAATGTCTTTTTAGGTCTTCCACCAATTATTTAACTGGATTGTTTTTTTGATATTGAGCTCTATGAGCTGTTTGTATATTTTGGAAATTAATCCTTTGTTGTTTCATTTGCAAATATTTTCTCCCATTCTGAGGGTTGGCTTTTCGTCTTGTTTATTGTTTCCTTTGCTGTGCAAAAGCTTTTAAGTTTAATTAACTCCCATTTGTTTGTTTTGGTTTCTATTTCTGTTAACTCTAGGAGGTGGGTCAAAAAAGATCTTGCTGTGGTTTATATCAGAGTGTTTTTGCTGTGTTTTCCTCTAAGAGTTTTATAGTGTCTGGTCTAACATTTAGGTCTTTAATTCATTTGGAGTTTATTTTTGTGTATGGTGTTTGGGAGTGTTCTAATTTCATTCTTTTCCATGTAGCTGTCCAGTTTTCGCAGCACCACTTATTGAAGAGGCTCTCCTTTCTCCATTGTATGTTCTTGCCTCTGTTGTCGTAAATTAAGTGACCATATGTGCTTGGGTTTATTTCTGGGCATTCTATCCTGTACCATTGATCTGTACTGGCTTTTGTGCCAGTACCATACTGTCTTGATTACTGTAGCTTTCTTGCCTCCTTTGTTATAGATTAGGTGACCATAGATTTGTGAGTTTATTTCTGGGTTTTCTATCCTGTTCCACTGATCTCTATTTCTGTTTCTGTGCCTTTACCATACTATTTTGATTACTGTTACTTTGTAGTTAGTCTCAAGTCAGGGAGCCTGATTTCTCCAGCTCCATTTTTCTTTCTCAGGATTGCTTTGATTACTTGGAGTCTTCTATGTCTTTAATAATTTTTTGTTCTAGTTCTCTGAAAAACGTCATTGGCAATTTGATAGGGATTGCGTTGAATCTGTAGATTACCTTGGGTAGTATGGTCATTTTCACAATATTGATTCTTCCAATCCAGGCACATGGTATCTCTCCATCCGTTTGTATCATCTTTACTTTCATCAGTGTCTTATAGTTTTCTGCATACAGGTCTTTTGTCTCCCTAGTAGGTTTATTCCTAGGTATTTTATTCTTGTTGTTGCAATGGTAAATGGTAGTGTTTCCTTAATTTCTCTTCCAGACTTTTTATCATTAGTGTATAGGAATGCAAGATATTTCTGTGCATTAATTTGGTACCCTGCTACTTTACCAAATTCATTGATTATAGTTTTCTGGTGGCATCTTTAGGGTTCTCTATGTATAGTATCATGTCATCTGCAAACAGTGACAGTTTTACTTCTTTTCCAGTTTTTATTCATTTTATTTCTTTTTCTTCTCTGATTGCTGGGTCTAGGACTTCCAAAAGTGTTTTGAATGAAAGTGGTGACAGTGGACATCCTTGTCTTGTTCCTGATCTTAGAGGGAACACTTTCAGGTTTTCACCATTGAGAATGATGTTAGCTGTGGGTGTGTCATATATGGCCTCTATTATGTTGAGGTAGGTTCCCTCTATTCCCACTTGCTGAGGAGCTTTTATCATAAGTCAGTGTTGAATTTTCTTAGAAGCTTTTTGTGTATCTATTGAGATGATCACATGGTTTTCATTCAGTTTATTACTGTGGTGTATGTAGCACACTGATTGATTTGAAGATATTGAAGAATTCTTGCATCCCTGGGATAAATCCCACTTGATCATAATGTACGATCCTTTTAATATATTGTTGGATTCAGTTTGCTAGTACTTTGAGTATTTTTGTGTCTCCGTTCATTGGTGATGTTGGCCTGTAATTTTCTTTTTTGTGTGTGGTGTCTTTGTCTAGTTTCAGTATCAGGGTAGTGTTGGCCTCATAGAATGAGCTTGGGAGTGTTCTTTTCTCCATAATTTTTTGGAAGAGTTTCAGGAGGGTAGGTGTTAACTCTTCTCTAAATGTTTGATAGCATTTACCTGTGTAGCCATCTGGTCCTGGACTTTTGCTTGTTGGAAGTTTTTAAATCACTGTTTCAATTTCAGTACTTGTTTTTTAATCACTGTTCAATTTCAGTACTGTGAATTTCAGTACTTGTTTTTTGGTTTTTTTTTTGCGGTATGCGGGCCTCTCACTGTTGTGGCCTCTCCCCTTGCGGAGCACAGGCTCTGGATGCGCAGGCTCAGTGGCCATGGCTCACGGGCCTAGCCGCTCTGTGGCATGTGGGATCTTCCCGGACTGGGGCACGAACCCGTGTTCCCTGCATCGGCAGGCGGATTCTCAACCCCTGTGCCACCAGGGAAGCCCTACAATTTCACTACTTGTGATTGGTCTGTTCATATTTTCTTTTTCTTCCTGGTTCAGTCTTGGAAGATTGTACCTTTGTAAGAGTTTGTCCATTTCTTCTAGCTTGTCCGTTTTATTGGCATATAGTTGTTTGTAGTCAACTTATGGTCCTTTGTATTTCTGTGGTGTCTGTTGTAACTCTCCTTTTTCATTTCTAATTTTATTGATTTGAGTCCTCTCTCTTTTTTCTTGGTGGGTCTGGCTAAAGGTTTATTAATTTTGTTTATCTTTCCAAAGAACCAGCTTTTAGTTTTATTGATCTTTGCTATTGTTTTGTCTGTCTGTTTCATTTATTTCTGCTCTGATCTTTATGATTTCTTTCCTTCTACTAACCTTGGGTTTTGTTTGTTGTTCTTTCTCTAGTTGTTTTAGGTGTAAGGTTAGGTTGTTTGAGATTTTTCTTGCTTCCTGAGGTACGATTGTAGTTCTATAGACTTTCCTCTTGGAACTGCTTTTGCTGCACCCCCAAAACTTTGGACCATTGTGTTTTCATTGTCATTTGTCTCGAGGTATCTTTTCATTTCTTCTTTGATTTTTTCAATGATCCATTGGTCGTTTAGTACCATTGTTTAGCCTCCATGTGTGTTTTTTTTTTTTTTTTTACATTTTTTTCCCTGTAGTTTCTAATCCCATAGTGCTGTGGTCGGAAATGATGGTTGGTATGATTTCAATTTTCTGAAATTTACCAAGGCTTGATTTGTGACTCAAGATGTGATCTATCCTGGAGAATGCTCTGTGTGCCTTTGAGAAGAAAGTGTATCTGCTGTTTTTGGATGGAATGTCCTGTAAATATCAATGAAATCTATCTGGCGTATTCTGTCATTTAAAGCTTTTGTTTCCTTATTAATTTTCTGTCTAGATGATCTGTCCATTGGTGTAAGTGAGGTGTTAAAGTTCCCCACTATTGTTGTGCTACTGTCGATTTCTTCTTTTATAGCTGTTAGCATTTTCCTTATGTATTGAGGTGCTCCTGTGTTGGGTGTATATATATTTGTAATCGTTATATCTTCTTGGATTGATCCCTTTACCATTATGTAATGTCCTTCTTTGTCTTGTAACAGTCTTTATTTTTATTTTAAAGCTTATTTTGTCTGATATGAGTATTGGTACTGCAGTTTTCTTTTGATTTCCATTTGTATGGAATACCTTTTTCCATCCTCTCACTTTTAGTCTGCATGTGTCCCTCGATCTGAAGTGTGTCTCTTGTAGACAGCATATATATAGGTCCTGTTTTTGTTTCAGCCAGTCTGTGTCTTTTGGTTGGAGCATTTAATTCATTAACATTAACATTGATATGCACGTACTTGCTATTTTTTTAATTGTTTTGGATTTGTTTCTTAAGGTCATTTTTCTTCCCTTCCTCTTTTATTCTCTTGTGATTTAATGTCTATTTTTTTCTCTTTCTCTCTTTGTCTTTTTTTTGGGGGGCGGGGGCATGCTGAGCAACATGCAGGATCTTAGTTCCCAGATCAGGGATTGAATTTGTGGCCCCTGCAATGGAAGTGCAGAGTCTTAACCACTGGTCCACCAGGGAAGTCCCTTGATGTCTTTAGTGATGTGTTTGGATTGCTTTTTTCTTTTTTGTGTGTGTAGCTATTCTAGATTTTTGGTTTGTGGTTCCCATGAGGTTTTGCTATAGTAGTCTGTGTATGTACAAGATTGTTTTAAATGGTTGATATCTTTATTTCAAATGCATTTCCAATATCCTGCATATGTACTCTCCTCATGATTGCTGGTTTTGATATTCTGTTTGTGTGTGGAAGATTTCCTACCTTTATGTTTGCTTCTGCCAGTGAACTTCCCCATTCGTACTTTCTTGAGTCTAGTTGTGGTCTCTTCTTTTCCACCTAGAGATGTTCCTTTCAGATTTGTTGTAATGCTGGTTTGGTGGTACTAAATTCTCTTATCTTTTGCTTGTGTGTAAAGCCTTTTTATTTTTTGGCTGTGTTGGGTCTTCGTTGCCACGTGCTGGCTTTCTCTAGTTGCGGCAAGCAGGGGCTACTCTTGGATGCAGTGTGGGCTTCTCGTTGCAGTGGCTTCTCTTGTGGAGCACAGGCTCTAGGCATGTGGGCTTCAGTAGTCGTGGCACACAGGCTTAGTTGCTCCGCGGCATGTGGGATCGAACCCCTGCATTGGCAGGCAGATTCTTAACAACCGTGCCACCAGGGAGGCCCCTGTAAAGCTTTTGATTTCTCCATCAAATCTAAATGAGAGCCTTGCTGCGTAGAGTATTCTTGGTTGTAGGTTTTTCCCTTTAATCACTTTAAATATATTGTGCCACTTCCTTCTGGCCTGCAGAGTTTATACTGGAAAATCACCTGATAATCTTATGGGGTTTCCCTTGTATGTTATTTGTTGCTTTTCCCTTGGTGCTTTTAATATTTTTTTCTTTGTCTTTAATTTTTATCAGTTCGATTAATATGCATGTTGGTGCGTTCCTACTTGGGGTCATGTTTTATGGGACTCTGCGCTTCCTGGACTTGAGTGTTTCCTTTCTCATGTTAGGGAAGTTTTCGGCTATAATCTCTTCAGATATTATCTTGGGCCCTTTCTCTCTTCTTGCACCCTTATAATGCAAATGTTGGTATGTTTTAATGTTTCCCAGAGGTCTCTGAGACTGTCCTCATTTCTTTTCATTCTTTTTTCTTTGTTCTGTGGCAGTGATTTCCAACATTGTCTTCCAGCTCACTTATTTTTCTCCCTCAGTCATTCTGCTGTTTTTTCCTCCTAGTGTATTTTTCATTGCAGTTATTATATTGTTCATCTTTATTTGTTCATTACATCTTCTAGCTCTTTGTTAAACATTTCTTGTAACTTCTCAATCTGTGCCCCCATTCTTTTCCCACGATTTTGTATCATCTTTACTATCATTACTCTAAATTCTTTCTCAGGTAGGTTGCCTATCTCCTCTTCATTTAGTTGTTCTTGTGGGTTTTTATCTTGTTGTTTCGTCTGAAACATATTTCTCTGCCATCTCATTTTGTCTCACCTTCTTTGTGGACTCCTTTATGCAGGCTGGAGTATCATAGCTCCTCTTCTGGTGTCTGCCCTCTGGTGGGTGAGAGTGGTCCTCAGGCTTCTGGAGGTTTCCTGGTGGGAGGAGCTGGGTCTTATCCCTCTGGTGGGCAGTGCTGTGTCAAGGGGGTGTGTTTGTAGGTGGTTGTGAGCTCAGTATGACTTTAGGCACCCTGTCTGCTGACAGGGTGGATCTGTGTTTCTCTCTTGCTGGTTGTTTGGCAATTGCTTGCTTTTAACTGCACCAGTTTTATGTCCTATTCCAAGGAAACTTCATTGGTACATATAAAATTATGTTTTTTTTTTTCTTAGAAGGTTGGTTAATGAAGTCCTGGAGGGTATATGGCACTCCTGGGGCCACTCAGCAAGGTTGCAGGTAGAGAAAATGAGTGCACAGGCCTGGAGTTCTGCCTTTATCAGGGTTGAGGATAGGATGTGTAGGGTTTCACAGGTTCACTGTCTACTGCTTCTTCCTGGTGGTGTTGTGAGGGTTACATGATGTCGTATTTTGAAGCCATCCTGTAAACCTGAGACCAGCCTGTTCCCTGAGGGCTGTTAAGGAGATGTTCGCAGGCTCAGGCAGAGGATGAGTCCAAGTTCAGGGGCTCTAACCACGTGATAAAAGCTGGAGAGAATGATGATTCCACCCTGGGCTCATATGGCTCCTGGGGTGTGGCCTCTGGCTAAACTTGCTTTGAATATTCCAAGTCTTTGGATTCTTATACTCCTTTTCACTTTATCAGACTATACTAAGACTGTATTAAGTATGTAAATTTTACCACATGGACTTAAAAAAATTTATTCATTTATGTATTTTTGGCTGCATTGGGTCTTCGTTGCTGCACATGGGCTTTCTCTAGTTGTGGCGAGCGGGGGCTAATTTTCATTGCAGTGCGCAGGCTTCTCATTGCGGTGGCTTCTCTTGTTGCAGAGCATGGGCTCTAGTCACGTGGGCTCCAGTAATTGCGGCACACAGGCTCAGTAGTTGTGGCTCACGGGCTTTGTTGCTCCACGACATGTGGGATCTTCCTGTACCAGGGCTCGAACCTGTGTCCCCTGCACTGGCAGGCGGATTCTTAACCACTGTGCCACCAGGGAAGTCCCACATGGACTTTTAAAGTTTATCTCTGGTTTAGTTTCATTCATATTTATTTTTGAATCTGATTCTAATCCAGGTAATTGAGGTGATCATATATGTGAGGTGTTTGTAAATTAAGGTGTTTGAGGGACAAAGTTGAGTTCATCTCCAAGTGCCTTGTGAATTACAAAACTTTGTTTTTGTAATTGCCAAGTGGAGAAAGTTGCAGGAGTTGGGGGATGGGTGAAGAGGGAGTTGTGGCAAAAAAAATGCTTCAGTCACTAGCTTCAGCATTTTGCCTTTAATGAGAACAAGTTTAAGTCTATAAAAGGTACCCTTTTGGGAAAAGCAGCCCAGCTAAAATATTAGGCAAGAATCGCTTACTTGCAGTGGCCCTAGTTCCTGACTGGTTCTGTTCTTGTCTTGTTGCAGGTTAGCTCCATTCAGAACCAGATGCAGTCCAAGGGAGGCTACGGGGGTGGCATGGCTGCCAATGTGCAGATGCAGCTCGTGGACATGAAGGCAGGATAGCCCTGGACCCCTCCTCCAGTGAGTACCTCAGAGCACAGGCTGGAAGTTCACATCATACATGGCCACTAACAGCTGATGACGTAAACAGCCTTAGTTCAATCTTGGGGTTAAAAAATAAATATCTTGTTCTTACTTTGTGAACTTCCTAGAAAAGGTAAAAATACTTTAGTTGGCCAAGTGATGACCTTAGGCAGTTACTGCATTTTGAATATTAGTTTCAGGTGGTTGTTTTCCTTATGAGAAACTTTAAATGCTTTAAGACATCTTGTTTGGGGGGAGGCTTTGAGATTCTAGTGACAAGATGTCTCTTATGTGTCCTTTAAACATGAGTGAAGTTACTGAGTATTGATACAGCATGAAATCCCATGTGTAGTGAAGTAATTTTATATTTAATACCATTACGGATAAATCTTTCATTATAAAGTTTTCAAATTAAAAAGAGAACTGTTAAGAGGCATGAACCCCTAAAGGGTAAAAATCATTTGGATTATGCTTTGGTTTTATAGGTCACTGTGAATTTCTATGTTTTGTTTCCACTGTTGTTCAATTTTTTTTTATTGTGATTACTTTTCTTTCCTTTTCAATTGCAAAAAAGTGTGATGGCGTCTTGTTCACCCTGTTGTGATTACTTCAGTGACACGTTACTATTCTGTTCTGAAGAAACTGTTGTCAGAAGAATCCTGCATTTCCTTCAGCTGGCATGCATGCCTTTGGACTCATGGACAGAGTTCTTTGGATTGTGGCTTAATGATTGATTTTTATGAATATGGATCTGATTTTAGCATGATCTTTTTTGTGAATGCTAGCACTGTTTTGCATTTTCTCCCGCATTTTTAACAATTTCTCTTTCCACCTCCATCCCCTCTGCCTTATGATTTTATTGGTAAGCAAAGAACTGCTATTTTAATTTGTCACCATTTATGTATATTTTGGAAGGTATGAGATCCATAAGCACAATGATCACTTATATTCATTTGAAACTTCAGCAGAGTAGTATCTGCATGCTTTATGAAGTTGCCTGTATGGGAGCCCATGGGATGCCAGAAATGAACATTTCCTTGCTGCCACAGGCTGATGATACTGCTGCTATGAGAGAAAGGTTAGCTGTGGCACCAAGTCACATCAGTTTCACACAAAAAAAGCAATTTGTAGCTTATTTTAGAAGTATGACTTTTATTTAGAGTTATAGTAAAAGAAAAGCTTGCATTCATAAGGCATTCATTCTGTTGTAAATGTTCAATATATTTATTTGAGAGCAAGGGCCTGGGATTGTAAACAGGTATGGTGAGATGTATCTGTGTGTGTGTGTGGTAATACCCTCATTGGGTCTGACTCTGAGCATTGTGATCTTAGCAGCTGTTCATTTCTTTGTGTGCTCATTCTGTTTTCACATGTCTAATGTTATGGTATCCAGTTGCTTCCAGTAGCAGTTTGTTGAGCTTTTGGCCTGTATTCCTAACTGTGGATTTCAGTCATTGGCTTCTCCATCTTCCACATATTTTGGGACAATGGAAGTTGCCAGGAGCAACAGTTGACCTGGCTGTGTTGTTGCCTGTGAAAACAAACAACCTGCATGGTGACTTATTAAGGTATTGGTGAGAAACCTTTGGCTCAGGTTCCAAAATACGCTTATTCTTCACAAATTGTATTTCTGTAAATGCTTCTCCTTCCTGATAAGGGTGTAGTGCTAAGCCAATTAGTGGTTTGTTTTTTCATGAAAATGTTTAAATTATGTCCAGTTCAGCCCTATGTAACAAACAGTTGCATTTGGTAGGAATAACAGTTCATGTAGGAAATGGTGCTTAACTGAAAACTGACTTAGAAAGCTATAAGGAATTAGGTAATTGTATAAAGGAAGAGATCATTTCTCTTCACCTTTGTCACAGGTCTTGTGAAACAGGTAACTAACTAAATATTGGGTTTCTATAGGCAAAACATGGAAGCATTTCTTCCCCCAGTTCTTTTAATTTACCCAGTACAGCAGGCACTAGAATACTCAGTCCTTATAGTTCTTCAATTTTGAGTCTTTGTAGGTGTCAATCCCAGAGACACTGTCAAGGAAAAACATATATGCTTAGCAGTCAAAATAGGCATTTTGCAGTTTAATAACTTCCAAACTTGAATTCATCTTGTGTCATTGATTGTGTTGATACTGCATTCTGGATTTTGCCTGAGTACCACTGTCATTCTGTTCAGCCAGACAGAGCACTGCAGTGTGAAAGCTCTTTTTAAGGCCTTGTCAGTGCTGGATGCTATGTAGTCTACTTCTATTCTGACTTTAGTACAGATTTTATAACTCCTAGAACAATACAGGGAGGCATGGTCCCTTTTCCGCAGTTCATGATTTGATTCTTTTTCCCAATCACTCACTTTCCTGATTCTCCAAGGGCCAAATACTCTAGTGAGCACTGGAGCATGCCTCCATGGTAGGCCAAAGGCTGCACGCTTCAGCCTCTGTTGTGCAGCTGCTGCTGACTTGACAGGCACAGGTAGCCACACTGTGTGCAAGAACACATGCCCAGAAAGGTGCCAGTAATTATAATTACCAACAATTTTACCAAGATACTAACCTTGGCCACAGAGTTTTTAGGGAGTTAGCAGGTCCCACCTGGATAAATGGGTTCGTTAATCTTGGGAGGTCATTTGCTCCCCATAACAATGTGTGAAAATTGAAGCTAACTAAATATGATTGACTGTTAATACTTTGCTGAAATACATGCTAACAACTGTTAACTAATGACATGCATTCTGTAAAAAAGAGGTGCTTTCCCGTGATGTAGGCCTGAAGCAGTGCCAGTGAGCACAGGTTGGAAATGTGAACTGTGGTGACTGGGTTCAGCATTTCCAATGCAGCATTATCAGTGGGCCTTTAAAGATACTTTGTGAGTATATATTAGCTTTCACTTTTGTTATTAAGTTATAGCAGTTCTATTATAGAGAGCAAGTTTGCCTTGATTTGATTTTGTTTAAAATGACTTCTGCTCAGCACCCAGGAGATAAAATTGACATATTTTTATAATATAAGCATACTTTTTTTGTACATTGTGTTCATTCTTGAATAAAGTAAGTTCAGTGTTGGCTTGTAGATAATAAAAAGAAAGTAAGTATTTGATTTTGTTTCAATAAATGTTTTTCAATCCTGGTTTGGTTAATTCTTTTCTTTCAAGGAGATATTTGTTTAATAAATATCACCTTTTTAGCCTTTCTTAGAGTTATGGCAACTATGTGTTTTGAAAATTTCTAAACTTGTAGAATGAACCTAAAAACTCCTACTTCCAAACATTTAAAAGTAGGAAGAAACTAAAAACACAAAAATCCCCCATTTTTTTTTTTAACAGAGGTATCCAACCCCCTCAATTTTCCATGCTGAAGCAATTTGTCCTCACACTGTATGTAGGATTTAAATAAGTAAAAGTAAGAATTTATGTCCATCATCACAGACTGTATGGGCAGTTTTGTTCCCCAGGGAACATTTGAAAATGTCTGAAGATATTATTTTTGGTGTCAGAAACTAAGGAAGGGGTGCTGTTTGTTTGACACCCCTTCTACCCCTGGGAGGCCACTAAATAGCCCTCACAAGAGAGAGATGTCACAGTGCTACAGCTGGGAAACGCTGGTTGATTTAGAACAAAGATCTATATACTCACCAGATCTTGTTTGAGAATCTTTCTTTAATGCATTGGTCAGGTACTGAGAATAGGTCAGTTAGGTTTGGCTGTATATCATGAGAATTGCCACACAGTATTCTAAAATAGAAAAATAAATGAGCAAAGTATCAAGGAAACAATATCTCAAAAAGTTACAGTAACCTTTGTCCTCAGCTCATGGCCAAGGGCTCTAAAGGGAAATTGGATTAAGATGAAAGTACGTGAAGAAACTCATGTTGTATATTAATTAGGAGCTCTATTTCGAGTATATGGTTTTAAAGGCTATGCAAAAAATGCACAAAAAAGTAGGACAAATCTATAAAAAAAACTGTCAGAGACATAGACTGGAATTTGCTAAAATTGTGAAAATGCAAAAGTCTACAAAATTCATATATACCCTGTGCTTAAAAGATACTTTTAGCAGACTAGTAAGAAAGCAATTGAAATTTTTACTTTCAGCTTACTACTGTCTTCCATCTAGACTGGTCCAATAAGAGAACTTAAACCATTAAATGACTCATGTTATTAATCTTTTAATATTTTTGCACCTAAACATTGAGTATTCAGGATGTTTCTGAGATGAGGGTTTTGTTGTGGGGTTTTCTGTTGTTTTTTAAATGCTTTTAACAGATACAAGCAACCTCTGGGCTCCTTTTGACCCTACCCTTACCTCTCAATTGCATCATCTTGATAGTGTTCTAGCTGGTCTGCCTTTGATGTCCAAAAGATACTTCCTAAGAAGATCCAAATGTTTGATCTGGGACTTCACAATTACTGTAAGAGTGGTACCAAAGAAAGGATGATTTTAGTCTCACTGAAAGATAAAAGCAAGAGAGTAAAAACTGTCAATTCTAACCCAAAATTTTCTCTAAATCCAAGCTCCAGAGTTGTTAACAACTAGAGCTTTTACTCCTCACTAAACCTCCTCAGTTCACCAGCTTTAGATAGGTGAATACACTGAACTCCTAGGCACTGGTTTTTACTTTTGTTTTTGCTCCTTTACAGCAGCAGCAAGTAAGATACTTCTTTCAAAATCTTCAGAGCTTGACCTAGTTAGTTACCTTTTTCTTTTTTTAATTTATTTCTTTTTTTATTTTTGGCTGTGTTCGGTCTTCGTTGCTGGGCACGGGCTTTCTCTAGTTTCAGTGCACAGGCCTCTTATCACAGTGGCTTCTCTTATTGCAGAGCATGGGCTTTAGGTGCACAGGCTTCAGTAGTTGTAGCATGCAGTCTCAGTAGTTGTAGCTCACGGGCCCTAGAGCACAGGCTCAGTAGTTGTGGTGCACAGGCCAGCATGTGGGATCTTCCTGGACCAGGGCTCAAACCTGTGTCCCCTGCATTGGCAGGCAGATTCTTAACCACTGAACCACCAAGGAAGCCCCTAGTTACCTTTTTCTTAATGTTCCTAATTGAAGCCGTGTAAACACATCCATCTTTGTGTGCCAGAAATCTCTGGCATTCCTATACACTAATGATGAAAAATCTGAAAGTGAAATCAAGAAAACACTCCCATTTACCATTGCAACAAAAAGAATAAAATATCTAGGAATAAACCTACCTAAGGAGACAAAAGACCTGCAGAAAATTATAAGACACTGATGAAAGAAATTAAAGATGATACAAATAGATGGAGAGATACACCATGTTCTTGGCTAGGAAGAATCAACACTGTGAAAATGATAATACTACCCAAAGCAATCTACAGATTCAATGCAATCCCTATCAAACTACCACTGGCATTTTTCACAGAACTAAAACAAAAAATTTCACAATTTGTATGGAAATGCAAAAGACCCCGAAGAGCCAAAGCAATCTTGAGAACGAAAAACGGAGCTGGAGGAATCAGGCTCCCTGACTTCAGACAATACTACAAAGCTACAGTAATCAAGACAGTATGGTACTGGCACAAAAACAGAAATATAGATCAATGGCACAGGATAGAAAGCCCAGAGATAAACCCACGCACATACGGTCATCTTATCTTTGATAAAGGAGGCAAGAATATACAGTGGAGAAAAGACAGCCTCTTCAATAAGTGGTGCTGGGAAAACTGGACAGGTATATGTAAAAGTATGAAATTGGAACACTCCCTAACACCACACAAAAATAAACTCAAAATGGATGTAAGGCCAGACACTATCAAACTCTTAGAGGAAAACATAGGCAGAACACTGACATAAATCCAATGGAAATAAACAAATGGGACCTAATGAAACCTAAAAGCTTTTTGTACAGCAAAGGAAACCATAAACAAGACAAAAAGAAAACCCTCAGAATGGGAGAAAATATTTGCAAATGAAGCAAATGACAAAGGATTAATCTCCAAAATTTACAAGCAGCTCATGCAGCTCAATATCAAAAAGAACAAACAGCCCAATCCAAAAATGGGCAGAAAACGTAAATAGACATTTCTCCAAAGAAGATATACAGATTGTCAACAAACACATGAAAGAATGCTCAACATCACTAATCATTAGAGAAATGCAAATCAAAACTACAATGAGGTATCACCTCCCACCAGTGAGAATGGCCATCATCAAAAAATCTAGAAACAATAAATGCTGGAGAGGGTGTGGAGAAAAGGGAACCCTCTTGCACTGCTGGTGGGAATGTAAATTGATACAGCCACTATGGAGAACACTATGGCGGTTCCTTAAAAAACTAAAAATAGAACTACCATACAACCCAGCAATCCCACTACTGGGCATATACCCTGAGAAAACCATAATTCAAAGAGTCATGTACCGAAATGTTCATTGCAGCTCTATTTACAATAGCCAGGACATGGAAGCAACCTAGGTGTCCATCAACAGATGAATGGATAAAGAAGATGTGGCACATATATACAATGGAATATTACTCAGCCATAAAAAGAAACGAAATTGAGTTATTTGGAGTGAGGTGGATGGACCTAGAGTCTGTCATACAGAGTGTGAAGTAAGTCAGAAAGAGAAAAACAAAATACCATATGCTAACACATATATATGGAATCTAAGAAAGAAAAAAAGGTCATGAAGAATCTAGGGGCAAGACGGGAATAAGACACAGACCTACTAGAGAATGGACTTGAGGACACGGGGAGTGGGATGGGTAAACTGTGACAAAGCGAGAGAGTGGCATGGACATATATACACTACCAAACGTAAGGTAGATAGCTAGTGGGAAGCAGACGCATAGCACAGGGAGATCAGCTCGGTGCTCTGTGACCACCTAGAGGGGTGGGATAGGGAGGGTGGGAGGGAGGGAGGGAGATGCAAGAGGGAAGAGATATGGGAACATATGTATAACTGATTCACTTTGTTATAAAGCAGAAACTAACACACCATTGTAAAGCAATTATACTCCAATAAAGATGTTAAAAAAAAAAAAATCTGTGTGCCTTTCAAATGTCTGAGCTGACTGAATCCTTTACCCTAGACCCTAGCTCTGTGCTTTGAGCTCCCCAGGGCCTGTCCACCTTTGATGAGGTGCATGGACCACTTTGCTGGCTGCAGCATGTTCAGGCAGTGTCAGGAAATATTGTTTTTAAAGAAAACCAGAAACAACACCCATAATATTTTACTTTTCAGAAATAGTGAATAAAAGCTTAGTCTGTTAGGGATGTTATGACAAAATACCCCAGATTTGGGTGGCTTATAAACAACAAAGTTACTTCTCACAGTTCTGGAGGCTTAAATTCTGAGATCAGGGTGCTAGCAACAGTCAGGTGAGGGCCCTCTGCCAGATGCAGATTTTTCATATCTTCACCTGGTGGGAGTGCTGGGGAGCTCTCTGGAGTCTCCTGTATCCAGCGCTAATCCCATTCTTTAGTTACACCCTTGTGACTGAAGCACTTCCCAAAGGCTGCACCTTGTAATACCATCACCTTTGGGAGTTAGAATTTCAACATGAACTCCAGGGGGCACACTACCATTCAGAACATAGCACAAAAGGTACAGGGAGCGAGTGGCTGTAGACATCCTAAATTTGAGGGGGAAAATGGGAATATAAACACAAGGGGCTCAACAACTCAAAGTGGGATACATCCAAAGAGGCCCACACCAAGATTTAATCAAACCATCAAAAGTCAAAGACAATCTTAAAAGCACCAAGAGGAAAGCAATACAAAAATCCTCAACAAAATAATAGCAAACAGAATTCAACAGCACATTAAAAGAATTATACATGATGACAAAAGGATTACACATGATGACCAAGTGGGATTTATTCCAGGAGTGCAAGAATGGCTCAATATAATAAAGTCAATCAATGTAATATACCACATTAGCAAAGTGACAGTGAATAAAAATCCATTCGATCATCTCAATGTGACAAAACTCAATACCCTTTTGCAATAAAAACACTCAACAACCTAGGAGTAGAAGGAAATAAACAAAATGAAGACCATATATGAAAAGCCCACAGGTGGTATTCATATTCAATGATGAACGACCGACAGCTTTTCTTTTAAGATCAGGAACAAGACACAGATGTCTGCTTTCACCACTTTGACTGAACAAAATAACTGCAAGTCCTAGCCAGAGCAGTTAAACACGAAAAAGAATTAAAAGGCAGTTACCTTGCTTCACACACAACATGATCTGATATGTAGAAAGCCCTAAAGATTACAGCTCACACACACACCTGTTAGAACAAATAAATTAACAAAGTGGCAAGATACAAAATCAACACACAAAAATCAGTTGTTTTTGTGCCCTAACAACAATCCAAAAAAGGAAATTAAGAAAATGATTCCATTTACAATAGAATCAAGAAGAATAAAACACTTAGGAATAAATTTAACCAAGGAGGCAAAAGACTTCTGTGCTGAAAACTACAGAACATTAGTGAAAGAAATTAGACACAAACAAAAGACATCCTCTGTTTATGGAATGAAAGACTTGATACTGTTAAGATGTCAGCAGTATCCAAAATGATCTACAGATTTAATGCACTCTATCAAAATCCCAGTGGCATTTTTTTTCCCCAGAAATAGAAAAATCCATCCTAACATTCATATGGACTCTCAGGGGACCCTGAAGAGTCAAAATAATGTTGAAGAAGCAAAAGTTGGAGGTACCACACTTGATTTTAAAACAATATAAATCTACAGTAATTAAAACAGTGTAGTACTGTCATAAAGAGACATATAGACCACTAAAATAGGAAGCCCAGAAATAAACTTTCCTATGTCTGGTCAAATGACTTTCAACAAGGATGCTAAGACCACTCAATGGATTAAAGCCAATCTTTACAACAAACAGTGCTGGGAAAATTGGATATCCACATACAAAAGAATAAAGATGAACCATGTCATAGTATGTTTAGGCTACTACAACAAAATACCACAGACTGGGTATCTTATAAACAACAGAAATTTATTTCTTATAATCCTGGAGGCTGGGAAGTCAAAGATCAAGGTGCCAGCATGGTTGCCTTCTGGTGAGGGCCCTACTTCCTAGCTCATAGCCAGTGCCACCTTGCTGTGTCCTCACATGGTGCAAGAGGCAAGGGATATCTCTGGAGCCTCTTTTATAAGAGCACCAATTCCATTCAGGGCAGAGCCTCCATGACTTAAGCACTTTCCAAAGGCCAACCTACTAACACCATCACATTAGGGCATTAGGATTTCAACATATCAATTTTGGGGGGATACAGGCATTCAGACTAGCAGACCATTACCTTAAATGATATACAGAAAATGGATCAAAGACATAAACATAAGACCTAAAACTATGAAACTCTTAGAAGAAAACACGGGAAAAGCTTCATGACAGTGCATATGGCAATCATTTTTTTGGGTAATACCAAAGGCAGAGGCAACGAAAGTAAACATAGAAAAACTGGACTCCTTCAAAATTAAAAACTTGTGTGCATCAAAAAAATACAATCAACAGAATAAAAAGGAAACCTATAGAATGGGAGAACATTATTTATGTATCCTATATCTGATAAAAGGTTATATCCAGCATATACAAAGAACTCCTACCACTCAATTACAGAGAACAAACAGCTCAGTTAAAAAGTGGGCAAAGGACTTTAGACATTTCTCCAAAGAAGAGAAATGGCCAATAAGCACATAAAAAGATGCTTAATGTCACTAATCATGAGGGAAATGCAAATCAAAACCATAATGAGATAGCGTCTCATAATAAGATGGCTTTGGTAAAAACAAAAACAAACAAAATAATGTGTTAGTATATGGAGAAATTGGAACCCTGTGCATGTTGGTGGGAATGTAAAATGGTGCAAATGCCATGGAAAACTATGGAGGGTCCTCAAAAAATTGAAAATACTACCATATGATCTTACTTTTGGGTATATATAGAAAAGAATTGAGAGCAGAGTTTCAAAGAGATATTTGTACACTCATGATTACAGCAACATTATTCACAACAGCCAAGATGTAGAGGTAACTCAAGTGTTCATCGACAGCTGAATGGAAAAATAAAATGCGGTATATACTTAACAATGGAGTATTATTCAGCCTTAAAAAAGAATATGCCGATGCAGGGGACACGGGTTCATGCCCCGGTCTGGGAAGATCCCACATGCTGCAGAGCAGCTGGGCCCATGAGCCATGGCCGCTGAGCCTGCACGTCCGGAGCCTGTGCTCTGCAATGGGAGAGGCCACAGCAGTGAGAGGCCTGCATACCGCAAAAAAAAAAAAAAAAAAAAAAAATTCTGACACATCCAACAATGTGAATGAACTTTGAGGATGTGATGCTGAGACAGGCTGGGACCTGGGATCCTCTACTGGAGTGCTTGCACCTGGACAAACATCTCCTTGAGCAGTAGGATACAAAGAAACTATAAGTGACTAAAAATAACTGCATGCAGGAGCAGTTGGGGCATCATGACCCCTATACGAGCTTTGTGGGGAGGCAGTAGTGAGCAAGTCCGCCATTTTGGGGGTGCCGGGAGCAAAAGCAGGGTACTGCACATGATCCCTGCACACGGCACCACCAAGGGGAACAGACCACCTAAGCTCTGCCTCCTGCCCAACCCATGGAGCTGCCCGTTATCCCATTTAAGGACCCAAGCATTTCCTCCTGGGGAGTGGGCAAGGATGTCTGTTTCTTGCTTTGACTCCCTCGTGCTGCAACATGAGCCCCAGTAATGCCTTGCCTGAAATTCTCTGGCCTCTTATAAATGTCTATTGATTAAAGAGTCCAAGGGCCTGGGTCGGTAACAATTCCACTTCTGTGAGGTGTATCGGGTAGTCAAATTCTTAGAAAGTCAAAGAACAGATTAGGTGAACTTGATAAAAGGCAACAGCAGAGTGGGAAAATAAAGAGAAGGGAAACATTAAGAAAAGTATGACATTTACATTCTAATCAAGTGTCCACTGAGAACTGCCTCCAAGTAGACTTGGACATACAGCTGAGAAATGCAAATCAACCACCTGACATCCTTTTCTCTATTCCTTCCTCCTAAGTGCAAACTTGGGATAGACTCTAATTGAGATCACTCACTTGTGCCCAACATGCTGTGCCACCAGAAATGATGCTTTCAGGATTGACATCTTATTAAAAAGGTTCATGGGAACATGACCATCACAAGAACCAAAGACCCCAAAAGAGGCCATGTCAGCAACTGCCCAATACCTCAGGACTAAGGTGCTGTAGGAGTTCCACGCAGGCTGTAAAAGCCATTACACACGAGGTCTTTGTTTGCTAGATGCCACTAATAAGGTGATGCCTAATGCTTCATACAGAGCACCCTCACCGTGCCTGGCACATAGCAGGGACTTAAGGGATAAACGCATCATGCATATCTACGGAAAGACCATTTGATGTTTTCCATTAAAGCCTCATACCATACACAGGATTGGACATAGATGTTGACCTGGTGTCCCATGTGAAAAACACCATGTGCAAAAAAAATTCTGTGACGTGGACGTGGGCCTCTCCTAGCGTGCTGGCACTAAGGAAGGGGAGACCCCAGTGCAGCCCAGCCAGTTACTCTAGGAAATCAGTGAGTGTCAAACACAACGTGTTCTAGGATTAGACAGACCTGCTTAACTTGGATTTTAGAATGCAGGCTGTGCTTACTCTTCCCTGATTCTGGCACCCTCCTTTCTCTGCTCAGTAGTGGGGACCTCTGTGGAGAGCTCTCTCCTGCCTCGCAGTCTCTGCAGCTCTCAGGTACAGTGAACAACCAGAGAACAGCAGGTATGTCAGTCTAGCTCAACGACACCCTTGGTGGTTCATAAAATGAAGGACTTACAAGGACTGTACAGAGAAAATCAGCAGCATAGGCTTCTGGTGAAATAGGTGGTAAAAATACTAACAAAAGTATGATCTCTTATTTTCTTTCCAATTTTAAGAAACACAGAAGGTGGAACTTCCAGTACAGGTTCAATTATTGGCTTATTCATTAGACTTTGGTTCCAGATTGCCAAAACACTGCAGGCCTTGCCTCATGGGAGGGAGGAGGGCCTGGCTGTGGGGCTACGTGAGAAGATGGGACACCGGAGGGAGAACGTGAGGAGACATTTAGTAAACACCAGTCACCTGCTAGGCGTGGGCTTGGCTCATTCTCAAAACCATCCTATTTAATAAGAGCTTTTACTCTCCCAATGTCATAGATGATGGGTAAATAACCTGCTCAAGGTCAAGTAGCCAATAACTGGGCATAGTAGTCTTACAGTTTATGATGAATGTCATGGGGTCATACAGGAGCTGGCCTTGACCTACATGCTAGGAATTCCAAGGAATGCCTCACACTGGCCCACGTGCAGTCACGTAAACACGTACACACATGTGTATGAGGCGACTTGCAGTCTCACACAAACCCCATGGATTGGGAAAGGAATAGTTGCCTTTAAAAAGGGAATGGGGCAATTCCTCGGTGGCACAGTGGTTAAGAATCCGCCTGCCAATGCAGGGGACACGGGTTCGAGCCCTGGTCCAGGAAGATCCCACATGCCATGCAGCAACTAAGCCCATGTGCCACAACTACTGAGCCTGCGCTCTAGAGCCCACAAGCCACAACTACTGAGCCCACGTGCCTAGAGCCCATGCTCCACAACAAGAGAATCCACCATAATGAGAAGCCCGCACACAGCAACGAAGACCAAACGCAGCCAAAAATAAAATATAAAATAAATAAATTTATTTAAAAAAATAAGTAAAAAATAAAAAGGGAATGAAGACTTGTTTTAAGACAAGGAAAGTCAGGAAGGCTTGTAGGGCAAAATGCAGGAGTGGGGTTAAGAACAGGGGTTAAGTCCGCATCGTTCAGCTGCTTGCCAGTGCCTATCTCAAAGGAGACGAGGTTTACAGATGAGAAGACAGACAAAGGGCAGAAAAGAGAGGATTCTAAGCCACTCTGCTGGACTTCCAGCTCTCCTCCACTGTCACCTGAATGGAGAGAGAATACCTGGCTCTGAAGCCTCAAACCTTCTGCTCCTCAGAAGCCCAGACCCAACACTGCATTCCAGACCCTGGAGACCTGGGAAGACGCCATACTCTTTAAGCCAAAAGGTGTTGGCAGGACAGGGTTCAGGATGACCCAACACAAAATATTTTTGAAATTGGAAAATTAAAAATACTGAAAAGAAAATAAGCAGTAACCCAGAATGCCAGGAACAGCCTAGCAGCAGAACCTACCCTGAGGTCCAGGCTGCAGTGGGCTTGCGGGCTTTGGGGAGGTCAGAAGCCAGAAAGCAGGTTCAGTGTTCAGCTCCAAGCAGTGAGTCCACACAGGATTCCCAACCTCCTGCCATCCTGAGCACCTGGGTCCTCAGCAGATCTCCAGACCACAACCCAGCATCTGTCCCCTGTATGCGCTTCCTGGAACAGAAAGAGTTCTTTGGTCCATCTTGTTTATTACTCTGCCTCTCAAAGGAAGCCATGAGCTCAAATAGGATTTACATATCTAACCTTGGTGATGACAGAAAAATAACTGCTTTCAAGTTTGTTAGCTCCTCAGCATGATGAAGCCCCAGGGTTTTAGTGAAATGAGTGCTTGACAAGCTGGAGTTAAAACCTAAGGGTAAGTTTCCCTGTGAGTTTTTGCCCTTGGTGTAAATCTCAGTGCTGACTAGCAACTTGATATCTAGTGCCCTAGGGGGTTTTATGGATGAGACACAGGAGGAGAGAGCATTTGGAGTTTGGGTTTATTAGGTATGTGCAACTGCCCTCAACATACTTCTGGTCTCAAAGGAGTTGAAACCCTCTATTACTGCCTATGAGTTTCCCTCTCCCTCTCTAGCTGCAGCCACCACAACTATTTCATTTGTTAATCCTTCTTGGGTTAGATTTCTGCAGGGCATTAAAAAAAAAACTGTGGTAAAATACACAAACATAAATTTACCATTGTAACCATTTTTGAGTGCACATTTCATTAGTGTTACATACGTTTACATTATTGTGCAACCAACTTCCAGAACATTTTCATCTTGCAAAACACCGAACTCCCTATTTTTCTCTCCCCAGCCTTTGGCAATAACAGTTCTATTTTCTGTGTCTATGTATGTGACTACTCTAGACACCTCACACAAGCAGAATCATAGCAGTATTTGCCTTTTTGTTACTGGCTTATTTCACTTAACCTAATATCTGTTTTCAAGGTTCATCTACGTTGTAGCATGTATCAGAATTTCCTTCCTTTTTAAAGTTGAGTAATATTCCATTTACATATATACCACATTTTATTTATGCATTTATCCATCAATGAACATTTGGGTTGCTTTCACTTCTTAGCTATTGTGAATAATGCACGTGTACAAATCTTTCTTTGAGATTCTGCTCTCAGTTCTTTTAGAGGTTGTATTGTTATCAACTTTTTCAGGAACCTCCATATTGTTTTCCATCGGGGATGGAACCACATTTTACATTCCCACCAAGAGTGCACAGGGTTCCAGTTTCTCCACATCCTTCTCATCACTTGTAATTTTCTAGTTTTTGTGTTGTTTTTGAGCATAGCCATCTTAATGGATGTGAGGTATATTGTAGTTTTTTGCATTTCCTTCTTGAGTAGTGATGTTGAGCATCTTTTCATGTGCTTACTGGCCATTTCTCTCTCTTCCTTGAAAAATTTCTATTCAAGTCCTTTGCGCATTTTAAAATTGTGGGTTTTCATTTTGTTGTTGAACAAGATATCTTTTATTTAACAACTTTAAATCTTTTTGAAGTATTACATATTTCTAATATTATATCATACATATCTCAAGCATGAAAATATAAAATTCACACTGTTCTCATTAGTGTAGAATGGAATCTGAGGCTCTCTTAATGACAATACTGTCATTATAAACAAATTTGGAAATCAAAATTTAAGAGAGAATGAGTGTCTTGTCCAGCATTTGTTCAGTGATAACCCTCAGCGATCCCTGAGCTGCAGCCTGTTGCTGCCCCCAACTGCTTTGTGAGTTCTCTGCCTTTTAGAGTTTTCAGGTTCCTCCCCTCTCAGGTTGTCTTAATCACATTCTTATCTCTATGAATATGCTTCCCTCAAGTTTTCCACTCACAGTTTTAAGTTCTGACTTCCAGTGTGCTTTGGTTTAGGGAACAAGAAAGCTCTGAGTCTCATTAACAAGTCAAGAATATAAATTTAATGTATTTTCTACATGGAATCATTTTGGTTTTGGAGTATCTTTGTTTGTTTGTTTTGCAGTACGCGGGCCTCTCACTGTTGTGGCCTCTCCCGTTGTGGAGCACAGGCTCCAGACGCGCAGGCTCAGCGGCCATGGCTCACGGGCCCAGTCGCTCCGCGGCATCTGGGACCTTCCCGGACCGGGGCACGAACCCGCGTCCCCTGCATCGGCAGGCGGACTCTCAACCACTGCGCCACCAGGGAAGCCCTGGAGTATCTTGATTATATTTAGAATAGTTGAGGTTATCCGATAAATGACAATTAGATAAAGGAGGTATTGGCCAGCCAAGACTATATTAGGCACAGAAATGAAATTCTAGAAAAGGAGATGAGATGAAGAATCAGGGTAAAAAACTACTGAGGTATGAAGAGGGAAAAGAGGGAGGGAGGGAGGGAGGGAGAGAAAGGCAGGGATAAACAGCTCATAATTACTGAGAAAACTTCTAGGGGGCTGGGCATTGCCAGAGGACTGTGCTTGCATTAACTCATTTTATCCTCATAGCCTATGGGATAGGTTATTGTTGTTAACCTGATTTGAGGATGAGAGAACTAAGGCACAGGGAACATACACAGCCTCCCCAAGGTCATACAGCTAACAAACGATATATTAGTTATCTTTTGCTATACAGTAAATTACCACAAATTCAACAGCTTAAACTAGCACAGTTTCAGTGCATCAGGAGTCTGAAATTCAGTGGGTCAGCTTGGCTGGGTAGTCAAGGTGTCAACTGGGCTGTGCTTGAATCTGGAGGCTTAACTAGGGAAAAAGCCACTTAAGCTCATTCAGGTTGTTGGCAGAATTCATTAACTTGTAGAACTGAGGGCTCCGGCTTCTTGTGGACTGTTGGCTGAAGAGGTATCTGCATCTCCATGTTCATTGCAGCATTACTGACAAAACTGCCAAGATCTGAAAACAACCTAAGTGTCCGTCGACAGATGAACTCATAAAAACTATGGGGCATGTGCACATACACATACTTTTCCTGCACGCACACACAGAGTAATATTCAGCCTTACAAAAGAAAAAAATCTGCTATTTGTGACAACATGCATGAACCTTATGCTGAGTGAAATAAGCCAAGCATAGAAAAATATTGCATGATCTCACTTACATGTGGAATCTGGTGGTTGCCAGGGTTTGAGGGGGGTGGGGAAGAGAGGAGATGTTGGTCAAAGGGTACAAAGATTCAGTTATGTGGGATGAGTAAGTTCTGGAGTGGTATTGTATACCATGGTGACTATAGTTAGTAATACTGTATTGTATACTTGAAATTTGCTAAAAGAGTTGATCTTAAGTGTTCTCACCACACACATAAATTGTAACTATGTGAGGTGATGGATATGTTAATTAGCGTAATTGTGGTAATCATTTCACAATGTATACATGTATCAAATCATCACATTGTATAGTGTACACTATACACTAAATGTTTATGACCCCCACCCCCAATTCTGTATGTTGAAATCCTAATCTCTGGAGGTGATATTAAAAGGTAGGGCTGGGCTTCCCTGGTGGCGCAGTGGTTGAGAGTCTGCCTGCCAATGCAGGGGACACGGGTTCGTGCCCCGGTCCGGAAGGATCTCACATGCCGCGGAGCGGCTGGACCCGTGAGCCATGGCCGCTGAGCCTGCGCGTCCGGAGCCTGTGCTCCGCAACGGGAGAGGCCACAACAGTGAGAGGCCCGTGTACCGCAAAAAAAAAAAAAAAAAAAAAAAAAAGGTGGGGCCTTTGGAGGTGACTAGGTCATGAGGGGGAAGCCCCAGAGAGATCCCTCGCCCCTTCTGTTCTGTGAGGACACACCATTTATGAACCAAGAAAAAAGTTCTCACCAGACACCAAGCCTGCCAGCATCTTGATCTTGGACTTTTCAGCCTGCAGAACTGTGACAAAGAAATTTCTGTTGTTTATAAGCCACCCAGTCTATGACATTTTGTTACACCAGCCCAAATGGACTAAGACATACATCTAAAATATACACAGGGACTTCCCTGGTGGTCCAGTGGTTAAGACTCCACCTTCCAATGCAGGGGACACAGGTTTGATCCCTGGTCGGGGAACTAAGATCCCACATGCCACGGGGCAACTAAGCCCGTGCGCTCTAGAGCCCGTGCACCACAACTAGAGAGCCTGCATGCCGCAATTACTGAGCCTGCGTGCTCTGGAGCCTGGGTGCCGCAATTAGAGAGCCTGTGCACCACAACTAGAGAGCCCCACAACTAGAGAGAAGCCCGTGTGCCGCAACTATTGAGCCCACGCGTTCTGTAGCCCACGTGCAGCAACTACTGAGCCCGCATGCTTTGGAGCACACACACCACAACTAGAGAGAAGCCGCGCACCGCAATGAAGAGCCAGCATGCCGCACCTAAGACCTGATGCAGCCAAATAAATAAACATATTTTTTTAAAACGTAGTCACCGCTTGAGATAACCCCTGTACGCATCTGGTCGAGAAAGAAAGGGGATTAAATAAATAAAAATAAAACATACACAATTTTTATTTGCCAAGTATATAACTCAGTAAAGCAAGAGAGGGACTTCCCTGGTGGCACAGTGGTTAAGAATCTGCCTGCCAATGCAGGGGACACGGGTTCAAGCTCTGGTCCAGGAAGATCCCACGTGCCATGGAGCAACTAAGCCCGTGAGCCACAACTATTGAGCCCACGTGCCACAACTACTGAAGCCCACACACCTAGAGACCATGCTACACAACAAGAGAAGCCACCGTGATGAGAAGCCCACGCACCGCAACCAAGAATAGCCCCTGCTTGCTGCAACTAGAGAAAGCCCGTGCGCAGCAATGAAGACCCAATGCAGCCAAATTAATTAACTAATTAATTAAAAAATAAAGCAAGAGAAATAAACAAAAAATACTTAAAACACTTAAAAATAAACCTTATATGAGAAATATGAAAGCCCTTAAACACACAACAATAAAATAGAGCAACAGAAAATCGAAATAAATGGAGGCATATACTGAGTTCACAGATAGGGAGACTAAATTTTATGAAGGTGTTAATTTTCTTCAAGTTGGTAAGAAAATCCCATTCAAAACCACAATTGTTTGCGTGTGCGTGTTTGTACGTGTGCATATAAATTGACAAGCTGGTCGTAAAACTCATTTGGAAATGCAATGATACAAGAATAGTTAACATGTTTTTGAAAAAGAACAGTGTCAAAAAATTTTCTCTACCAGATATTAATATGTATTATAATAAGAGAGTAATTAAGACAACGTGGTACTGGGAAATGGAAGAACAAATAGGCTGATAAAAGAGAATACAGACCCCAGATACACTTATAAACATATAGACAGCTGATATCACTGAAGTGCAGTGGAAAAAGGACTTATCTTTTCAATAAACGGTGCACGAACAATCTGTAGATCTGAGAATAAAACCTGACATCTACCTCACACTATACACAAAAACCTATTCCAGATATACTTCAGAGCTAAATTTAAAAGGCAAAACATCCAAGTATCTAAAAGATAACACAAATATGTTGTTGTACAGAAAGACTTCTTAAATAGAGCACAAAGCACTAACCATAAAGGAAAAGAATGAATTTCTCTAGTTCAAAATTAAGAACTTCCCTTCATCAAGAGACACCACTAAGGCTATGACAAAGCAAGCCACAGAGGGAGAGAGAATATCTGCCATAGATATAACAGATGAAGGAGTCATATCTAGAATATATAAAGAATATTTACAAATTGCTAAGAAAAAATAAACTCAAAAACATTTCATAACAGTGCAAATTCAATGGCTCATACAAATCTGAAAAGCTCAACCCCATTAACAATAAGGGAAATGAAAACCAAAACCACAGAAAAACACCATTATATACCCACCAAAATGGTCAAAGTTAGGAAGATCAAAAATACCAAGTAGTCAGAAAGGATGAGCAGCTGCCAGGAGTCTTTGGAGTATGTTGTTCAGTGTAGACTGTAGAAGTTTAATTGGCTTTAATTGGCTTTTATATATATTACCTGCTTTCCATTCCTGTTCAGAGTTGGGCCATTTGTATTTTCTGGAAGATTTCCTTTGGGAGCCCTGGAAAAAAACACCACTCATCAAGTATTCCAAATCCTATGTCCAGATGTACAAACACTGTATTAGGAAATAGCTGTATCCACACTGACCATTATCATCTGAAGATTATCCAAACAGAATTTGTCTAAAATTCCATATTTTCTGTTTGGAAATGCTTCCATTTCATTACCTCTGTGAAGGAGGAGTCTTCTGAAATATTTCACTATGCTGCAGACATATCTGGAAACATCGTTAAGAAATTACCTTGTTCTACTTTTTTTTTTTGTTTTTGAGGAATTACATCATTTAGCAAGAACTTTGAGGAAGGTGAGCTTGCAAAAGAAACTAAAAAAATATATGTATATGTACAGACACACATTCTTTATCCATTCACCCATCAATGGACACTTAGCTTGTTTGCGTATCTTGCTACTGTGAATAATGCTGCAATGAACATGAGAGGGCAGGTATCTCTTTGAAAAAATGATTTCTTTTCCATTGGATATATACCGAGATGGGGTTGTTTGGTCATATGGTAGTTCTATTTTTAATTTTTTGAGGAGCTTCCATACTGTTTTCCATAATTGTAAACTTGAAATGTGTTAAGAGAGTAGATCTTAAGTGTTCTCACTACAAAAAAAGGTAACTATGTGAGATGATGAGTGCATTAACTGTGATTATCATTTCACAACGTGTATATATATAAAATTACCACAGTATAAACTTTAACAACTCACATTGCACAAACTAAAATAAATTAAAAAAAAAAAAAGGGACTTCCCTCGTGGCTGAGTGGCTAAGAATCCGCCTGCCAATGCAGGGGAAACGGGTTTGATCCCTGGTCCAGGAAGATCTCACATGTCACGGAGCAACTAAGCCCATGTGCCAAAACTACTGAGCCTGTGATCTAGAACCCACGAGCCACTACTGAGCCTGTGCGCCACAACTACTGAGCCCACATGCCTAGAGCCTGTGCTCTGCAACAAGAAGCCACTGCAACAAGATGCCCGCGCACCGCAACGAAGAGTAGCCCCCGCTTGCTGCAACTAGAGAAAGCCCGCGTACAGCAATGAAGACCCAACGTGACCAAAAATATATAACTTTAATTTATATATATATATATATATATATATATATATATATATATATACATATGGCAGTAGGTCTTGCTCTCACCTTTTTTAAAGACAAAGATCCTGAGGTGGAGTCAAGATGGCAGTGTGGGAAGATGCAGAGTTAGCGTCTCCTCACAACTAGGGCACCTGCCGGCCACTGGTGGGGGACTCTGATGCCCAAGAAGATGGGAGGAGCCCCAAAGTGAACTGGTAGGACGTGGGGAGACTGAGAAGGGAGGAGAAGCGGAGGTCAGACAGGATCAGTGCTCCTGAGGCCAGGGAGATCAGGAGAGGCAGGCGGGAGGGACTTTCTGGGAAGAGTGGGAGAGGAGTGGAGGGCGTCGCCCAGCCCACTTGGACCAGAGAGCCTGCTGAGCTCCCAGGCTGGTACCCCCACTCCAAATCCCCCTCCAGTATGAGTGGGTCCTGGGGTCATAAGACGGAGGCCGGGGAGATCAGGTGAGGCAGGTGGGAAGAGCCATCCTGAGGAGCGGGAGAGGAGCAGAGGGCAATTGCCCTGACCACTTGGGCCCCGGGAGCCTGCTGAGCTCCCAGGCTGGTCCCCTGCCCTCCAAGTCTCCCCTTTCCCCCACTCGCTGCATTGGTCCTGGGGGCATAGGAGGGAGGCCAGGAGATCAGGAGAAGTAGGCAGGAGGAGGCCTCCCAGACCCGAGGAGCAGGAGAGGAGGGCGTTTGCCCCACCCACTCGAGCCCAGGAAGCCTGCTGGGCTCCCAAGTGAAGTCTCCCGCCCTCTGAGACCAGGGATGGGGGGCATGCCTGGGCCCCTTCTGCTCCTTGACCCTAAGCCCCACCCCCCAGAGCCCCCAAGGCCTTTTCCAGCCCTGTGGGTCCTGAGCATTTGCCCCACCCACTGCCCAAACCTCGCCCTTACTTAGGCCCCACCCTCCACAGCCAAGGCCTTTCCTCCCTGCTTTTTTTTTTCTTCTTTACTATTGTGGTACTGATGTACCTTCCGGTTGTTGATTCATCTATATTTTTATTTTTATACTCTTTCTAACGTATCTGTTAGTTTCCTAGTCTAGTTTTATTTTTTGCTTTTTGTTTTTTTTTTTTTTTTTGCTGCCCCATGCAGCTTGCAGGATCTTGGGTCACGAGCTGGGACTGGGCTGAAGCTGCTGCAGTAGGAGTTCTGAGTCCGAACCACTGGACTAACAGAGAACCTCAGACCTTCATCAGAGTGAAGACTCACCGAGTTCCTCATCTCAGCACCAAGACCCAGCTCTACTGAATAACCTACAAACTCCAGTGTTGGAAGCCTCAGGCCAAACCATCAGTAAGACAGGAACACAATCCCACTCATAAAGAAAAAAAAAAAAAATGAGACAGCAAAAAAATATGTCACAGATGAAGGAGCAAGGTAAAAACCGACAAGACCAAATAAATGAAGAGGAAATAGGCAATCTACCTGAAAAAGAATTCAGAGTAATGATAGTAAAGATGATCCAGAATCTTGGAAATAGAATGGAGGCACGGAATGAAAAAATACGAGAAATGTTCAACAAGATCTAGAAGAGCTAAAGTACAAACAGAGATGAACAACACAATAACTGATCTGAAAAATACACTAGAAGGAATCAATAACAGAATAACTGTGGCAGAAGAATGAATAAGTGAGCTGGAAGACAAAATAGTGGAAATAATTGCTGAGGAGCAGAATAAAGAAAAAAGAATGAAAAGAACTGAAGACAATCTCAGAGACCTCTGAGACAACACTAAACACACCAACATTCGAATTATAGGGGTCTAAGAAAAAGAAGAAAAAAAGAAAGGGTCTGAGAAAATATTTGAAGAGATTATAGTCGAAAATTCCCTAACATGGGAAAGGAAATAGTCACCTGAGTCCAGGAAGCACAGAGAGTCCCATACAGGATAAACCCTAGGAAAAACAAACCAAAACACATATTAATCAAACACACAAAAATTAAAGTCAAAGAAAAAATATTAAAAGCAGCAAGGGAAAAACAAAAGATAACATACAAAGGAATCCCCATAAAGTTATCAGCTGATTTTTCAGCAGAAACTCTTCAGGCCAGAAGGGAGTGTCAGGAAATACTTAATGTGATGAAAGACAAAAACCTACAACCAAGATTACCCAGCAAGGATCTCATTCAGATTCAATAGAGAAATCAAAAGCTTTACAGACAAGCAAAAGCTAAGAGAATTCAGCACCACCAAACCAGCTCTACAACAAATGCTAAAGTAATTTCCCTAAGCAGGAAAAAAAAGGGAAGAAATGGCTTCACAAGTGAATTCTATCAAATATTTAGAGAAGAGCTAACACCTAGCCTTCTCAAACTCTTCCAAAATACAGCAGAGGGAGGAACACTCCCAAACTCATTCTACGAGGCCACCATCACCCTGATACCAAAACCAGACAA